>NC_034422.1:0-1135 GCF_002078875.1 Numida meleagris | reverse complement strand
GGAATAAAACGAAGTGTAATGACCACAAGTGGCCACACGGTGGCAGCAGAGACCGTGGAAAGAAATGAAGCGTAATGACAGTAATTGGCCACACGGTGGCAGCAGACAGTGCGGAAAGAACCGGACTGCTGAGACATAGCGGGGACATTTCTGATACTGCCACAACTCCACCGCGTTTTCCCATTGACTGCTGGGACCGCGACTAATGTGCTCCCTGTAGTTAGGACTGAGGCCGCGATGATTGAACAGAATCAAGTCCAAGTGTGGGGCAGGACCACCGCTGAGTGGGTCCAGCCATGCGGCTGCAAGTGTGGGGCTGGACGTGTGGGTCCAGACGTGTGGGGCAGGAGGATCTGAGTGCAGATCCAAATGTGGGGCTCGATGTGTGGGTCCGGATGAAGGGCTGGATGACTTCGGCGTGGCACTGGAGGACTTCAGTGTGGGTCCACGTTTGGGTCTGGATGTGCAGCTGAAGAACCCAAGTGTAGGTACAGGTTGAGTGGAGCTGAGTGTGTCGGTCGGTCCAGATGTGGGGCTTGAAAAGTGGGGCTGGAGGACTCTGATCTTCTTCTTCTCCTTCTCCTTCATAGGTTTAGCCTCTACTACTTCTTCATTGCTTTAGCTTCTCCTTCATCTTCTTCTTCGCTTTAGCCTCCTCTTCTACTTTCTCCTCTTCATTGCTTTAGCCTGTCCTTCTTTGTTGTCCTCCTCCTCGCTTTAGTCTCTCTCTCTTCTTCTCTTTCTTCTGCAGCTCTTCAGCCTCTCTCCCTCTTCTTCACTTTGCTCTGCAGCGCTTTAGCCTCTTCTTCTTCTTCATCTCCTTTTTCTTCTGCAGAGCTTTAGCCACTTCCCCTCTTCCTCGCTTTCTTGTGCAGCGCTTTAGCTTATCCCCATCTTCTTCTTGTCTGTCTTCTGCAGTGCTTTAGCATCTCCTCCCCCTCTTTTTTCTGTTTCTCCTGCGTTGCTTTAGCCTCTCCTTCTCTTCTTCTTTTTTCTGCCACCCTTTGGCCTCCCCTTTTCTCTGTCTTTCTTCTGCAGCACTTTAGCCTTTCCCGCTCTTCTTCTTCTCCATCCGCAGCACTTTAGCCTCTCCCTCTCCTTGGTGGAAGCCTTTCCCTGCAAACCCAGAATCTTC
>NC_034421.1:15543269-15549469 GCF_002078875.1 Numida meleagris | reverse complement strand
CAAAAATTTTAGCCATACTTACTTATGCTTATCAATTGAATGCATGGGATCAAAATAAGCACATGAAACTGATGAAAAATGGTGTTGGATATGCTCAGAATTGCCAAAATATGAGGCAAGTTCATACCCTTTATGGGGATTACCACTACCAGAAAAGAGTTAGGATACAGTATATATTAACAAATCCATAGAGTGCTTTGCAGATAAATATACAGAATCACAAACATGGACTGTAGGGACCCAGCCTATGAATGATACCATTTGTCTGACAGACATAGGGACTAGTCAATTAGCGAAGGCTCCAGTAGGAAAATACTCGCACTGTAAATGGGCAGTACAAATGACAGATTAGTATTTTGGAAAAAACAGGGATAAATATTGGCTGTCAGGTAAAGGGAAAGGACAGTACTGACTATGTGGAGATCAAGCTTGGAAGATATTAACCCCATGGTGGACTGGAACCTGTACGCTAGGAATAGTAATGCCGAAGGTGATAGAAACAGATCAGTTAACTGGGATAACACAAGCCAAAGTACCCTCAAAAGTCAAGAGAGAAGTCCTCAATCCACAAACAGAAAGACCTAGTAGATTTCACTCATTTATCAGGTGGTTTATTCCCTCTTTAGGAGTTCCAGAATTGGAAAAGGCTACAGTAAACATCTCAGCAGTTATGAAACACCTCAAAAATGAAACATTAGATGCTATGAGTGCCCTTAAAGAAGAAATCCAAAGTTTATCCAGGGTGGTATTGCAAAATAGAATGGCTTTAGGTATGTTGTTAGCTGCACAAGGAGGCGTTTGTGCAGTAGTAAATGCTAGTTGTTGTCAAAGTGGTAGAACAGAAACAGACATATATAAGATATGGCACCAAACTGAAATACTACATAAAGTAAGCCAAGATGATGTAAGTTGAAACCAAAATGACTTCCTGGCTTCCCAAATTAGACTGGTTAAAGAAGTTATTCATGGGGATATTGTATGTATGTATATGTTGTATGTATCCTTCCTTGTTGCATACTCTAAATATGAAAGGGCAAGGGTGGTGAGGATTAGGATATAAACATCATAATCCTCAAAAAGAAAATGAGGGATTGATATAGGTTGGTTTGCTTAGCAATAGGGATTAGTACAGTAGTTTAAGAACCAAAATATTAGTTCAGCAAAAGGAATCCATAAGTGATAGTTCTAAAACTTTCCATTTCAGCTTTAGTGGGTCTGTTTTTCCTCAATAATTTTGCACTGGGGACATAATAGAATACTTTTATCTTCTGCCTCGATGATTTTGCCTCACAAGAAGTACTGGAGTCCCAGTAGAATACTTTTATCTTTTGCCTCAAAACGTGCAAGGACATTTTCCTCCGGTTCCACATACATTGTTTTTAAAAAGTGCCTCACCATGGCCTAATAAGCAATGGGAATCTTACAAACTGGGGAAAAGTGGATGGAAGAGAGTCAAAGGTTTCAGTGATGAAGCTGATGGTGAAAAAAGGAGAAGTAGGTGGGCACACGACCACTCTAAATACCACTGAGCATGCCCAAAGGGACATTAGCACATATCTATGAGACCTTGAAAAAGAATGAATGTGTATGCCAATGTACTGCATATGTGTGCCTGAACTGTATAAATGTAGAACCTGAACTCTGAGAGGGTGCACTTGCTTGTCAAGTCGCCCGGTGCGCATTGTGAGGAATAAAGGAATGCTGCTTTCCAACGCCACATTGGAGTTAGAGAGTTTTCTTCACAGATTTTGGATGACACAAGGAACACTATTTTCCAGATCTTGTTATAGAAGTAACATCCCAGCCAACCCCACGGCCACTTGTTCTATGCCTGCCTCTCCTCTTCCCATCCCCAATTCCATCATTTCTACTGAGCAGGCAGCAATGTGCTCCCCTACAGGAACTGCAGAGCTGTGGTGTGACAGCTCGAGTGGCGGCAGGGCAGCCATGGATAGAGAAGCTCCTCAGGAAGGCAGGCAGGACGGTGAGGAGGTGAAGGTGAGCTCTGGGCAAAGGGATAGCTGGCATGAACGGAGCCTGCCTTGGGAGGAAGCCTCATGGTCACAGGTCTGAAATTACATGGGAAGTTGAACCAACCCTGAATCTGCGTTGGTGAGACTGCATCTTCTGTACTGCCATCAATTTTGGGCCCTGCACTACAAGAGCATGGAGTTGCTCAAAGATTTTCAGAATGGAGCGATGAAGCTCATGGAAGGAGCAGAATACATGACCTATGAGGAGTGGCTGGAGGAACTGGGGTTCTTTAGTCTGGAGAAAAGCAGGCGGAAGGGAGACCTCAGTGCTCCTTACAACTATTGACAGGAGGTTGCAGTGAGAAAATGGTCTCAAGTTACATTTGGGAAAGATTAGATTTTGCATCAGGAATAATTTTTTCGCAGAAAGGGTGATCAGTCATTGAAACAGGATGCCCAGGAAAGTGCTGTGTCATGGTTTTGTGATTTTTGTTGTCGGTATTCCACATCATTACATCATGTAAAGCACGGGCAGTTAAAGAGTTAATTCCCTGGTTACTGCTTACTGCCTTTTTTGGTGTGTGGCCCTCCGAGGGGGAGGGGAGGAGCTGCACTCCCCAGGGGTCTTTGCATTGGAGGGGGGTGAAGCCGCCTGGGAGATGCGGGGTCTGTTCCCTCCTGCCCGGCGGAGAAAGCACGTGGTCCCCCTGCAGTTTACTGTGTAAGATTTTCAGCCTGTAAACTCTCTGTTATAATTCTACTAGCCTCATTTTTGATATATTTAGTAAAATTAGTTGTTTCTCCTCAGATTGGTGCCGCTGTTTTGTTTTAGATCCGTCTACAAGTCCCCTGCCTTTCCCCTCTTCCCTTTGTTTCCCCAGGGTGCGGGTCCGCGGCTTCCCTGCTGCTTTAGCCGCCGGACCGCCCGGGGCCGGTCCCTACCCGCCGGCAATTTTTTTTTCTGCTGGCCCATGAGGTCCTGAGGCTGTGGCTTTGTCATAGCATTCCCATCCATCTCCTCCTACCGACCTACAAGCCACATTTCCAACAACAGATGACTGCTGTGGGACCTCAGGATCGCCGCCCTTCCTCAAGGGGCCAAATAACCTAGGGTAGGGCTAGGAGAGATGCAGATGGTGATGGGATCAGAGCATGGGAATTGGGCTTTGGATGTGAAATGTTTAAGTCAGGGTTTAGGGATTAGAGATTAGCCTTTCAGAGTGAGGGATTAGGAATTTTTTAGGGGAGGGTTTGGTGTTTTGCTTAGAGTATCTGGTCAGTGTTTACGGTATGGGCTCAATTTGTGGGTTGCTCAATGACACTCAGGAAAAATATTCCATTCTGGGTTTTTTTGTTTGTTTGCTTTGGGTTTGGTTTTTTGTTTGTTTTTTTTTTTTTTTAAATAGGAAAGTTGAAACAATACCGTCCTTTCAAGTGCCACTCTGCAGTCTCAAACACCTCCAGAAGTAAGTGCCATATTACTGAAGCTAGAATGGTCCAGCAGATGATCGTTCTTGACAGCTCTCCAATTCTTTTTCCCAGATTCCAAGTCTTGTACTGACTCAAGGTACTCCTAAAGAATAAAGTTCATCAGAGGATGAGGAACCACCACCCTTCTGTGAAGGCAAGGACATTATTCCTCCAGAACACACTGCTACATAATCCAGCGCTGCTGTGTCTCACTTAGTTTTGAACTTAGAAACTCAACAACTCTGGAAGGTTTAACTTTAAAGGCCCCTCCTCTCCCTTCTCCTCCTGGGAACTGCTTCCCTGGGACCGTTCCTTTCAACAGCAGTCACCCACATTTCACAAGTCGCCTTTTCAGCGCTGCTGACCCCCCAACGGTCACTGTACACACAAACAGTTTTTTATCCGAGGGTTCAGCCCTCAGCAGCACAGGGCTCAGCTCCCAGCTCTGCAGGGATTCAGTGACAAGTGCTCTGTGCAGCACTGGGAGCACAGACAGCTGCACCCAAAGGCCGGAGGTGTGCAGAGCTGCGGCACTCACACCCATGCTGACTGCCGAGATGGCCGACCTCTCTGCAGCCGCACTGCCAGGAGCAGCACTGCTCGGCACATGTCATCCCACCCCCAGAGCATAGTGGTCAAAGTGCCTTACATGCCAGCACGCTCAGGGAAGGAGCACCGGCTGCCCTGGGCCAGCAGGCCCAGCCCTGCCCAGCACTGCACACAGGCACTGTCATGGCGGCGCCCGGTGCTGCCGCACGGCATCCTGGGAGTGGTAGTTCCTGCGGGGCCTGCAGCTCCCAGCAGGCCCGGGCGAGGGCAGAGGGCAGCGCTCCTGGCAGCGAGGAGCTTGCCCAGAGAGCCCGACCCGGAGTCGGGCTGCGCAGAGTGGGGAGCTCGGCTGGAGTCCCGAGAGCCTGCCCGTGCACTCTGAGCTCGTTTCCTCCGAGCTGAGGAGGTGCAGGTTTGCGGCCTACGGCACCTGCAGCAGCCATGCCCTGTGCCTTCCCCGTGCCCACAGAAAGGCCGGAGCTGGCAGATCCACGGCCGGGGGAGATGGTACATGGCAGGAACTGGTTTTCCCATCCCACAGCCAGGAATGCTCCAACCTGAGGAGTGCGTGGCTGTGAGAGGAATGTCTCTGTGGAAGCGCGGCTCGTTCCTCCCCTCTGACGTGGGCAGAAGGCGTGGGGCAGAAGAGGAAAGCAGAATGCATCCACATTATCCTCGAGGCTCTTATTTCCTGTGTTATGGTGGGAAATAGGAGCTGAGCCGCGGTGCCTCTTGTTCTGGTTAGCTCCGTACCCCTTCCTTCATCTTTATTCTAATCTGCACCTATGTGTAGTGCTCTACATCCTGACCCTGCAGAGCCCAAAGGCCTCCTTGGCTGCTGTCACTCACCCAGAGTTTGAAGGGTGCTGTGCCATGCCTCTTGTCTGTACCTGCTTCCCAGTTCCCTTTGCTGTAAGTCCACCACCTTCCCACTGTAAGTCCACCTGGTTGGAACTGCAGTCAGCTAACATACGTATGGAAGAGGTATGACAGTAGTCTTTTTTTTATTTCACCAGCTTTAATCTCCATTAAACCTTGTTCCACTGTGGTTTGGGTCTCAACAATGCGTTGCCAGTTGCAAAACATTCGCTTTCCCTTCAGGTGAAATATTACCTGGGTATTCTTTTTTTTTGTCTCTTTAATTAATCTGTGAAACATCACCAGACATCTATTAAGACTGAGGTAAAATACCCAGTGGAAAAAGAGGGCTATAATCAGCGATTTCTGGGAACGCTGCAGAACTGAAGAGTTTCCAAAAAAAAAAAAAAAAAGGGACATTCTGTACAGCAGAGGGAAATGAGTCATTTCCAGATAAAAACCGTGACAAAAGCCTGCAGATGCACTGCTGAATATCCTCACTAGGCACTGAGAACAGCAATCCTCAGCTGCAGATGCTGATGACATCCTTAACCCCAGAAATCATGAGGCTCAGCTGCACTGCTGCATCCCAGTGACCTTCATAGGGATCATGGAGAACTGTGCTTGAAAGCTTTAAGTTAAAATGCTGATCAATGATTACTAGCAGAGATGTGGCCTAGAACTTGTCCTACTGGAGCAACTCCAGTGTGCTCGTGGGTTTGCTCTACTGAACGAAAAAAAAATCTCATCTGACTAATACTGTTAATCCTGAGACCAAACTTTAACTCCTAAAATCCCATGATGTTTTTTTAAAAGTATTCCAGCCCTGATGCTGTGGTCAGCAGAGCTATTTGCCTGCATATAGTCTCTCTGATCCCTCGCTTCCCTCTACTGCTAACAAATGCGTCCGAATCCCCAGGAAGAAGCGCATTAACACTGCCGCATCCTTCCTGATCAAACTTTCCTGACAGCTCCGCATTTTCTAAATAAAAGCATACATCTCAAAACGTTTCATGTGACTAACCTGAGAGCAGGAGAACACACCCAGCTCATCTGGGTATTTGTTAGAAATAGGAACGAGGCAGGAGAGCGCACACAGCCTCTTATGGTTGGTTGTACACAGCAATCCCTACCACGGTGGTAAACCTCACCAAAGGAAGAGGTTTATATGTATTTTGTATCGGAAATAGTGTTGCCAGTAGGAGTAGGGAAGTCATTCTCCCTCTGTACTCAGCCCTGGTGAGGCCCCACCTCGAGTACTGTGTCCAGTTTTGGGCCCCTCACTGCAAGAAAGACATTGAGGCCCTGGAGCGTGTTCAGAGGAGGGCGACGAAGCTGGTGAGGGGTCTG
>NC_034421.1:15538373-15542969 GCF_002078875.1 Numida meleagris | reverse complement strand
TTCTGAAAGAGTGGTCAGCTGCTGGAATGGGCTGCCCAGGGAGGTGGTGGAGTCACTGTCCCTGGAGGGGACGTCTAAACGTCAAGAAACGTTTAGATATAGCGTTGAGAGACATGGTTTAGTGGGGTTATTGTTGGTAGGTGGATGGTTGGACTAGGTGATCTTGTAGGTCTTTTCCAACCTAGCTAATTTTATGATTCTATGATTCTATGAAGTTTTTGCTATTGTGCTTTACAGCAGTAGCGTGTGGCAAAAACCCAACAATTAACAGCTTACAGAACATAATGAATTTTAATAGTTCCCCTTTCTTCTTCCTTAGAGGAAGAACCTTAAGGTTATGGAGCTCTCCTGTGTTATTTGCTGGTGCAGTACCCCTGAGTGGCAACAGCAAAGTGGTACAGCAAAGCTCGCAGCAACAGGCTTTTGCCAACCCCAGGCCTACATGAATAGAGGCAGGGAGAAAAAAGTTACAGGGTAAGGGTCATTTCTTCTTCCAGACAGTGCATAATAAATAAATCTTCCCTACTGTGGCTCTTACCTTGATAGGGATGCTCACTTAACCTCACCTATTTACCACAGCACTTTCTGCTGAGGTTCCCACCAGTTAAAAGGTACTGGAGCCACTCTTGGGCCTGTCTCTTTCCATTCATTTGTCTGTATTTTCTGGAATGCAGGGATTTCTTTCAGGGGCCCACAAACACTGGCGGGATAACCAAACACAAGCTATCCCTTTTACTTACTGTCCTCCAGAAAAGGCCAACTCTACTCAAGTCTGTTGTAGGTACGGTTCTCTTCAATATTTTTGTAAATGATCTGAATGCAGGACTTGAAGGTGTAGTAAGAAAGTTTGCAGATGATACCAAATTGGGAGAAGCAGTTGACTCCCTTGAGGATGAAGGTCTTGTGGAGAGATCTCGGCAAATTAGAGAGCTGGGCAATCACCAACTGTATGAAATTTAGCAAGAGCAAGTGATGGTTTCTGCACCTGGGACAGGGCAACCCTGGATATATGTACGGACTGGGGGAAGAGTGGCTGCAGAAGAGCTCTGTGGAAAGGGATCTGGGGGTTCTGGTTGGTGACAAGTTGAACATGAGTCAACTGTATGCCCTGGTAATCAGACAGGCCAACTGTATTCTGTTGGGCATAAGGCACAGCATTGCTAGCTGATAAAGAGAAGAAATTGTCTCGCTCTACTCTGTGCTGGGGTTGACCTCAGCTTGACTACCGTGTGCAGTTTTGGGTGCCACAATATAGGAAAGACTTAAAACTTTTAGACAGTGCCTGAAGGAGGGGCACCAAAGATGGAAGAAGGTGTAGAGAGCAGTACATATGAGGTCATTTGGTTTGTTCAGATTAGAGAATAGGATATCTGCAGAGAAGGACCTGGGGGCCCTGGTGGACAACAGACTGGCCACGAGCCAGCAGTGTGCCCCTGTGGCCAAGAAGGCCAATGGTATCCTGGGGTACATTAAAAAAAAGCATGGCCGGCAGGTCAAGGGAGGTGAGCCTCCCCCTCTGCTCTGCCCTGGTGAGGCCACATTTAGACTACCATGTCCAGTTCTGGGCTTCCCAGTTCAAAGAAGATAGGGATCTCCTAGAAGGAGTCTGGTGGAGGGCCACAAAGATGATGAGGAGCGTGGAGCACCTCCCTGATGAGGAAAGGCTGAGTAACCTGGGTCTGTTCAGCCTGGTGAAAAGAAGACTGAGGGGGGAATCTGATTCATGTTTATAAATATCTAAAGGGAGGTGGGAAGCAAATGGATGAGGCCAGGCTCTTCTTGGTGGTGTGTAGTGCTAGGACAAAGAGCGATGGCCTGAAACTTGAACATAGGAGGTTCCGTACGAACATGTGGAAGAACTTTTTACGGTAAGGGTAAAGGAGCACAGGAACAGGTTGCCCAGAGAGGTTGTGGAGTCTCCTTCTATGCAGATATTGAAGACCTGTCTGGACGCCTACCTGTGCAACCTATTGTAGGGAACCTGCTTTAGCAGGGGGGTTGGACTCGATGATCTCTTGATGATGGTCCCTTCCAACCTTTGCGATTCTGTGATTCTCTGATATCAAGAGCTGATCTCATTGTGATCTACAGCTTCCTCACGAAGGGACATAGGGAAGAAGACACTGATCGCTTCCCTCTGGTGACCAGCAATAAATAGGACCTGCATAAATGGAACTGCATGAAGCTTCATCGGGGGAAATGCAGAATAGATATTAGGAAAAGGTTCTTCACTGAGAGGGTGGTCACCCTTCTGGGAGTTGGCATGAGCTGTCAACTCTCTCCAGGATTTTCTTTCAGGAGATGACCCATTGTCAGGGCTTCCCTCAGGCTGCCAGGAACAGCACATGCAGCAGTAATGGTCACGACCTGTAAGGGTCACACAGCCTCAAGAGTAGAGGCCTTGCAGAGATATATTGTCAAATTAGAGGGCAATTACCAAACATGGGAAATTTAACAAGAGCAACTACCAGATTCTGCACCTGGTACAGGGCAATCCTGCATAACACTGTAGAAAGAGACATAGCACTAGTGACTAAAGTAAATGAGGCATTAGGCTGTATAGAAATGTAGCATTCCCCTCATTGCAAGATGCCACCCAAGAAACACCACCTAGAACTGGATGAATGGATGAATGAAGGAGGGATAGAAGGCAGACACAGAAAATTAGATTGGTTAAAAAGGACGATGTGAGTTGGAACTGTGTATGCATGGGGTTATGGCAACAGATAAAAACGATGGGATTGAAAGTAACGAGGTTCCTCCTAGGAGACACTCACCTTGAGCTGTAAATCACAAGAACTGCAGATAAATGAGGACGAAGGACAGTCAATCTGATCTACTGAAAGCAAAAGTCAGGGCTTGAACCAGAGTATGTTGGAGGTGGCAGCAGCATGATTCCTTCAATGCAAGGAATCTTCAACGCAACTGCTGCCACAGTTTCCGGAGACCCAGGTGGGACCCTAGGCGATGGCTGTCAGACCCTGTTGCCACCACGTGTCTGGGTGCCAGCAGTGGGTGAGTTCACTTGGACTATGCAGACGGGAAGGTGCTAACCAGTGATTCTTTAATTTCCACTACTAAATTCAGGTTTGGAAGCACGCTAAAAATGGGAAATTCGCCTGGTGTAGGAAGGGGGATGTCCTTAGCCAAGGTACTGGAAAACTGAAGGAAAATAGGTGAAACTGCAGATCTGTCAGTAAGACTGTAAGCACATGACACTAGACTTGGCAGGTCTGTGGAAGGGTGTACCTCCTTGTGCTCATACTTCAGCCATCATCCTCTGCACCAGAGAGGCCTTATCCGCTTGGCTTGCTTAATTGCAGCGCATGTTTCACATGTGTGGGTGACCTGTGCAATAGCGCCCTTGATCCAGACCCCACTTCTGTATTGCATCTCGTCCTCGATGGCCTGAGGTGTCATGGGCGCACCGAGCTAGAAATAATTCCCTCTTGGGGTTGTCGAGGCACTGTAAAGGTTTGCCAAGCAAAGTTGTGGATGCCCCGTCCCTGGAGGCGTTCAAGGCCAGGCTGGATGGAGCCCTGGGCAGGCTGACCCAGTGGGTGGTATCCCAGCCCACGGCAGTGGGGTTGGAGGTGTAAGTTCTTTCACGTCCCTTCCAGCCCAAGCCATTCCATGATTCTGTGTTTCTGTGATGTAAGCACTGGCCCTGCGCAGCCCTGGGGAGCACATCACAAGAGGAGCCTCCACCCAGCATCAGGGGGCCATGAGGTCCCAATGCCCCGCTGCATGGCTGTGCTGAGCCATGATGTCACAAGGCCCTGCTGTGACGCTGTCCCATGCCACAGGCATTCCTCTGTGCCCGCCCCAACAGCAACACTCACTGTGGCTGCAGCGGTGGTGGTGGCAGCATGATGCGAGTGTGGGGGGCCATGGCCCCTGCCCGCCTTGTCCTCCTCCTCCTACTAATGGCCATGTGTTCCCGGGAGATCTGTGCTGCTCCATGGCGAGCACCGGGAGCAGGTGAGTGGGCAGAGAAGGGGCCAAAACCGAGCGGCGCTGGGGGCAAGAAGTCAGTCTGTCTCGCCATGGCCCTACACCACCCTTCCCTGGGGCTACCTTCCATGGTGGGCGTTAGGCAGAGGGTGATGGGCAGCGCTGCAGGAGCCAGGCTGTGGGAACTTCTCTCATCAGTTCTTCTCAATTCTAGATGATGACATTGGTGTGCCTTATTCAGACGGTAGTCTGAATCCAGATTTTGTGTCTCGGGGTCAACCCAGAGGTAAGTTGTGAGTGTCTGTTTCCTTGAAGGCAGAAAAATTTGTGCCCCAGTAACTCCTAATTTTACTTCAGATCCTCTCAAGGTCTTCCTAATCTGCTTGTACCTTGGAGGACTTGCACAGATCAGTCATGAGTATTTTGTCACTTGGAGAGCTGCCACATTCCAGTGGGAAGGTTACCCCTGCCCCTGTTCAGCTGAGAGAACACAGACCTTTGTATTTGGGCCATGTCATTCCCCAAGCCGCCACCAGACCCTGCAGGTCACTGAGGAAAAAGTAGGCCCCGACACGCAGAGGAAGCTCTCCTCACCTGTGTCCGATCACACTTGTCCCTACAGGCCCTCTCGGTCAATCCGCA
>NC_034421.1:15535632-15537485 GCF_002078875.1 Numida meleagris | reverse complement strand
GGAGCTGCTCTGTCCTGTGTGTCTTTACAGATGTGAATGGTGGGGAATGGGATCCAGCTTCCCAGCTGGCTTCCAGGTCAGAAGGTCCGGCAAATCGCATGAGTAAGTTGTGGCTTCTTCCTTCCTTTGACAGCTGCCAGCTCAAAGCTCTAATGTCAGCCAGGCGTGTGTGCAGGCATGAGAATCCAGACGTGCCTGTGTGTGCCCTGTCATTGCATGATTCCCTGATACCACCTGGCCCTCAGTGATGCCCTTATGCAGTTGTGTAGATTGCAGTGTATGATGGAAAGTTCTCGTGGTTCTTTGGTTGCAGAAGTGCCTCCAGGGAGGGCCTTGCCAAGTCGTCGGCTGGAGTCCCGCTGGCACCCCAGGGGTGGGTAGTCTGTCTTTACTGACTTCTCCAAAAAGAGCACATCACACATCAGTACTTTGTTTGCCTGAAATTTACCCTAATACTTTGTGTTAAGGTCCTGAGAGATGGAAAGAGGAATTGAAAAGAGGAAAATACTCCCCCGTCCTAAAGGAAATCAAGACGGATTTTGAGAAGGCAGCTCCTGGTGCGTATATTTCCATCTGTGCACCAAAAGCCTTGGGAAGCTGAGGTTCTACGTATATTCGTGGAGAAAGCGCAGTGTGCACAGCAGGAAGGGATGGATCAGAGCCTTGCTGTGGTGCTGCTCCTGTGTCGGAACTGAAAAAGCTGCAGCTTTGAGCTGCAGCTCATTCCCTTTGAGATGGGAACATTCTTCCATGAGGTCTCTGAGGGCTCTTTCACATGGCCTGGAGAAAGTATTTTGAAAGCTGCTGAATCCCAGCCAACAGGTCACCTGGCCCCACTGCAACTTTGGATCTTTTGTCCCGCATCTGGGTCACTCAGGTGTCAGTACCTGAGCCCCATGTAGTCACTGCGGGTTACCAAGGAAGAGGGAGGTCGCCACGTGCAATGGGAACGTTTCTCATCTGCCCTTGATTACAGCTGTGTCTGTGGGCAGTGGCTTGTCAAAGTCTCAGCTTAATCCGGTCCATGAGACTCAGGGCAATCTCACGGATAGGTCGCCGAACGGGAGGAGCATTCCTGTTTTGATTTTCTTTCCAAGTGAAATGCGACTTCCTACTTCCTTTGCAGAAGAGAAGGGATGATATGGGTCAGGCTGAGTGCTGTGCGTGGAGCGCTTTGCCTTGCAAAGCTGTCTTTGCCGGCCACTCTGGCCCTGAGCTGCTCCCAGTGCCTTCTGCAGAGCCTGCAGGCACGGTGCAGTTGAGTTTAGAGCTGGGGGAAGCTCCGGGAGGACGTTCCTCTGGGTAGCTCCACACGGCGTTAGTTTTGTACAATCGGGGTGCCCCTGCGGGCACCCAGGAACTGATTCCAAGCTGCTCCTGTGCAGAAGGGAGAGAACAGCGTCATGAAGGAATCCCCGGCTTTAATTGCATCCTCTGTCATTCTGACTGGAAGAACGTTGAAGGAGAGTCGCTCTGTGCTGCGTTTGTTTGCAGGTGTGACTGGAGGTGAAGATGATCCAGCTTCCCCTCTGAGTTCCGGGACTGAAACTGCGGCAGATCACGTGGGTATGTCATGGCTTTTTAGTTCCTTTGAGAGCTGCCAGCTCAAAGGCCAACTGTTGGCCAGGTCTCTCTGCAAGCGTGAGAGCATAGTCCTGCGCGTGTACGCCCTTTCCTTACACGATCCCCTGGTATGCTCTGCTATTCAGTGATGCCGTTGTGTATGACTGAAACTTTACACGGGTCTTTGGTTGCAGAAGTGCCCCCAGGGAGGGCCTTGCCGCGTCCTCGGCTCCTTCCTGTGCTGGAGCCCAGCTGGAATCCCAGGGGTGAGTAGTTAGTCTTTTCTGATT
>NC_034421.1:15530488-15533147 GCF_002078875.1 Numida meleagris | reverse complement strand
GAGCTCCCTCCTGCCCGCTGTCCAGGTGTGCGTGTGCAGATAGCTCGTGGTGAGCTGCGGTGCCTCCAACAAGGCAGGAACGTGAAGAATTACTGACAGCAGGAATCATGAAAGTTTGTATTCCATTAACGACACTGTTGACCAAAGCAAGCAAGTACCACAGCAGCCACCTAAGGAAAATACAAAGGTGACTGCACAAGAAGAGAAACACATCGCAGAGATTCATTGCCTTTACTTGGCCCAGGTGTGGTGCTTGGCCTTTGGATTCCTCTTCAGCCCTGAGTTTGGCTGGATGCTTTTAGGGCAGAAGACACCCCCGGAACAGCCATGCCCTCTTAGATATGGCCACCTGAAGAGGCTGGGAGAGAGAGCAAACGGTCCCAGGGAGATCGGGGAGCAGGCGTCTATTCTTCGTTTTCCTTCTGAAGAGGCGCCCATGGGAATCATGCACCTGTTTTGCAGCCTCAGGTGGAGCCTGTCTGTGCTGGGCACCCTGTGCTTCGATCAGCATGGCCTGGCCCACAAGAACTTGGCTGGTCGCCGCGGGCTTCAGCGCTCCCGGTCCTTCTGTGTCTGAGCATTGCGAACCGATGCTCAGAAGCTGAACCTGTGTCCTCCTGTGGTGGAACAGGCACGAAGAGAGCTGCGTTCAATCCTAGCCGCAGGGACAGAGTTGGTTTTTTTCTTCACAGTGTCTGGTTCGAGGCTGCGTTTTGTCTTACCCATGTTGGTTCCTGTTAAAGTTACCCTTTTGGGTAAGGGTTAAGGGTTACCCTTCTGGGTTATGGTTAGGGAGGGGTTTCCCTTCTGGGTGAGTGTTAAAGGTAACCCTTCGGGGTTACTGTTAAGGTTTACCCTTTGGGGTGAGGGTTTAGGGTTGAGAGGTACCACGATTGGTCTGGGTTAAGGGTTTCCCATTTTGGTTAGGGTTAAGGGTTAATGGCTACGCTCTTGGAGTAGGGTTAGGGGTTACCCTTTAGGGTAATTGTTAAAGGTTTGAGTTTCTGCTAGTGTTAAGGGTTACCCTTCTGGGGTTTGGGTTAGGATTAGGGGTTACTCTTTTGACTCAGCGTTAAGGCTTAGGGGTTACACTGTGGGGTTAGGGTTAAGTGTTACCCTTTTGGATTAGGGTAAGCCTTTTTGGTTAGGGTTAAGGGTTACACGTGTGGGGTAGGCATAAGGATTACAAATTTTTGTTAAGAATAAGGGTTACTGCTTTGTGTTAGAGTTAAGGGTTAAGGGTTAGCAATTTGGGTTAGGGTTAAGGGTTATTCTTTTGGGTTAGTGTTAAGAGACAAGGGACACACCTTTGGGTTCGGGTTAAGGGTTACACTTTATTGTTAGGGTTAAAGGTTAAGAGTTACCCTTCCAGGTTAGAGTTATTGGTTTTACCCGTTTGGGTTAGGCTTAAGAGTGAAGGCTACCCTTCTGGGTTAGGGTTTACGGGTTAAGGGTTATCTTTTTCGGGTAAGGTTAAGGGTCGCAATTTAGTGTTAGGGGTAAGGGTGCATCGTTACCCTTTTGAGTTAGGGCTAATGGTTGCTCTTTGGGGCTTGGGTTAAGTGTTAAGGGTTACACTCATGGGATAGGGTTAAGTGGTACCATTGTGGGGAGTTAGGGTTCGGGATTACTCTTCTGGGTTAGGGTTAATGGTTAAGGGTTACCGTTCGGGGTAAGGTTTAAGAGTTACGGTTACGGGAATCCCTCTGGGGTTAGGGACCGACGTTAAGGGTTATCCTTTTGGTTTAGGTCAGGCACGTCCAGCCTGCGGCCCAGGACGGCTCGCTCTGCGGCCCACCCTCTCCCCGCCCCGTAAAGGCTGTGGCTTTTCCACGCAGAGCGGCCCTGGGCGCGCGCCCGTCGCTCAGCAACGGCCCAACCATCAGCGCGCTGCTAACGCTGCCTCAGAGAGCGGCACATGGGGAGGTCAGTGCTGAGCCGCGCTGACTCGAGTGACGGCAAGTCATTGCGTGCGCTTCGGTACGCTGACTGAACGCACAGCTCTGAAGAGCAAAGTATAGATGTGCCATGCTTTTTGTTTCGATGAAGGAATTTCAAAATAGAATCACAGAGTCCTTACAGCTGGAAGGGACCTCTGAAGGCCATCTAGTCCGTCTCCCTGCAGCGAGCAGGGCCGTGCACAGCTCCATCAGGTGCTCAGAGCCTGGTCCAGCCTGGCCTGGAATGTCTCCAGCGATGGGGCTTCCACTGCATCACAGGGAACCTGTGCCAGGGCCTCACCACCCTCACTGCAGCAGACTGGTTCCTTATGTCCAACCCAAATCTCCCCTCTTTGAGCTTGAAACCATTTCCCTTGTTCTGTCACCACAGAGTCTGTTCCCTTCTCCCCTGTTGCTCCCCTTCAGATACTGAAGGCCGCTCTCAGCTCTCCCCGCAGCCTTCTCTTCTCCACCCGCACAGCCCCAGCTCTCAGCCCGTCCTCACACGGAGCCTTGGGACATTTCTGCGGCCCTATGAACGCACTGGAGTCGAAATGGAAAGTTTCAGGACCGGCGCCCAGGGATCCCTTTTGCCGAGCTCGCATTTAGGTCCTTCAGCGGCCGCTGGGACCGCTCCTGCCCGCACGGCTCGGAGGATTGGCCGCGCGAAGGAAGCGGCGCCCAGCGCGGCTCGGGGACGGCGGCGAGGCCGAGGCCGA
>NC_034421.1:15527711-15529068 GCF_002078875.1 Numida meleagris | reverse complement strand
GGGGGGGGGGGAGGGCCCCACAGGGATGGATGGGAACCCCCAGTTCGCCCCACAACAAACAAGGACCCACAGAGCCCCCGAGTGCCCCCACGCCCCAGGCTGCGGCTGCGCTGGGGCACAGCGGGGTGCATCCATGGGGCGCAGCGGGCAGAGCTGGAGGAGTCCCACGCGTGGGTCCGGTGGGCATCGTGGGGTGGGGGAGCGATGGGAGGTTATGGGGCTGCCCCACATGTGGTTCACAACGGGAGGTTGCAGGGTAGATGCGGGACAACCCACGTGCGGGGGGGGGCTCAGGTGGAGCTTATGGGGCAGCCGCACGTGTGGGTCCCTCATGAGGCCAGGTTCCTCTATGGGACTGGGGTTCTCCCGATGGTCTGGAGGTTCGCTATGGGTCTGGGAACGCTTATGGGACTGGGGTTCCGCTGTGGGTCTGGGTGTTTGCTATGGGGCTGAAGCTCCGCAGGGTCTCCGCTATGGGTCCGGCTGCGTGTGGGTCCCGTGCCGTGGGTCGCAGGATGCAGTGGGACGCTCAAGGGCGTTTATTGCCGTGGGGTCGGGCCCTACTGCTCGTAGCCAGAGGGCAGCGCGTTGGTGCGGGGGTTGTGGAACAGCGTGTGGGTCCCGTCGCCCCATGGGAACGGCTGTAGGGAGCAATGGGGTTAGGGGGCTGCCCCACAGCGTGCGGCCCATAGATTCCATCTGCCTCATAGATCCTTCAACTTCGGGCCTTGTTTGCCCCATAGATCCCGCCTACCCCAACTTTCGGTCTTCTTGGCCCCACATCTGCCCCGAAGAGCCACCTACCGTGGCATCGGGTCTTCCCTGCCCCACATTTGCCCCACAGATCCCACCTACTAGGGTGTCGGGCCTTCCCCGCCCCGTATCTGCCCCACAGATCCCATCCACCACAGCGCGGGGCCTTCACCACCCCGTATCTGCCCCACGGGGCACGCGGTCCCCCCGCCGTAGTCCTTCTGCCCCACACCCACCCCGCAGCACCCACCCGCCCCGTCCTTCCAACCCACGGCTGCCCCACGCGCGGTGCCCACCTTGGTGCGGATGCGGAGGTGGTGGTAGGGCACGAACGTGGGGCGCGTGGGGCGGTGCTGGCGTTGCTGCAGCGCCACGTTGACCATGCACAGCGCCACGGCCGGCAGCGCGCCCAGCAGCGACAGCGCGCGCCACGTGCGCCCTGCCCCACAGAACGGCCCCATGGAGCTGTAGGGCAGAGCGCCCGGCAGCCCCGGCCCCACACAAATGGACCCCGAACCGTCCCCCAAACGGCCCCAAAGCGGGCCCCGAATCACCCCAAAACTTCACGCCCAAATTGGCCCAAATTCAACCCCAAATTCTGCCC
>NC_034421.1:15524461-15526511 GCF_002078875.1 Numida meleagris | reverse complement strand
CCAGCATTTCCCCCAAATGTCCCCAATTTCCCTCAGTTTCCCCCACAGTGCCCCAAACCGTTCCAGTTCCCCCATGTACCTCCCCCCCCAGCTCCGTGGGTCACAGAGGCTGAGGCTGCTCCGCGCTGTGGGGCTGCCCTCCAAGTGCCCATGGCTGCAATGGCCCAAAATAGCCCCATAGGGCTCCAAATAACCCCACACGTGGGGCGGGGACAGGGGGGCACCCGACGGACGGCACCAGAGATGCATGGGGGGTGCAACCCATAGCGCGACCCATAGCGTGACCCAGACCCATAGCGTGACCCATAGCGTGACCCAGACCCATAGCGTGACCCATGGGTGGACTGGACTCATAGGGGGCTTTGACCCATAGCGGGACCCAGAGCAGAATCCAGACCCACTGTGGGACCCATACAGGGCTCTGACCCATAGCCCGGTCATGACCCACAGTGGGACCCATCGTGGGGTCCGACCCATAGAGAGACCCACAGTGGGGTCCTGACCGATAGCACGACCCATAGAGGGGCTCTGACCCATAACGTGACCCATATGGAGACCTATAGTTTGGCCCTGATCCATTGTGGGGTCTGACCTTATAGCGGGGTCCAACCCATAGTGGGGTCTGACCCATAGCGGGACCCACAGCACAGCCCTGACCCACAGCAAGACTGATGGGGGGATCTATAGTGAGACCCAGATCCATAGCGTGACCCATAGTGGGGCCCATAGAAGGGCCCTAACCCACAGAGGGAGCCATAGCAGGATCTGACCCATTGTGAGACCCATAGAGGGACTTAGACCCACAGGGGGGCTGTGACCCATAGAGGGGGCCATGGAGTGGACCTGCCCCATAGCAGGACACGTAACGCAACCCATAGAGAGGTGTGACCCGTAGCGGGGTATGAACCATAGCGGGACCCATAGCAGGACCCGCAGCGGGACACCCAGACCCACAGGGAGCCCTGACCCATAGGGACTCCCCCTGCTGCCCCCCCCTTTCCCACCCCCCAGCCCCCCCAAGTAGTCCCCGGCCTCATAGCACTGTGGGGCAGTGACATTTATTGCTGACAGAGCAATGGGGCGGCCCCACAGCGGGCTCTGGCCCCACAACGAGACCCACAACTGTCCCATATCTCCCCACAGCAGCTCCACAATGCTCCCAGTCCCAAAGCAATCCCATGCCCCATAGCAGCCCCAGCCCCACACCTGCCCCACAGCAGCCCTATGCCTCCCCCAGCCCCACAGCACACCCAGCCCCATTGCTGCCCCACATCTCCTCATAGCAGCCCCATAGGGTTTGGCAGCCCCATAGCATTCCCTAGCCCCACAGCTGCCCCATAGCATCCCCACCACTTCCAGCCCCAGAGCTGCCCCATACTTGCCCCATAACAACCCCCAGCTCCGTGTCTCCCCACAGCAGCCCCATAGCAGCCCCACTGCATTCTCCAGCCCCACAGCTGCCCCACATCTCACCACAGCCACCCAATGCACTCCCAGCCCTATAGCACTCCCCAAACCCATAGCACACCCCGGCCTCGCAGCAGGGCTAGAGGCATTCTCCATTCTCCAGCCCCACAGAAACCCCGCAGCAGCCCCACGGCATTCCTTAGCCCCACAACTGCCCCATAACATTCCCACATCTCTCCACAGAAGCCTCACACTGTCCCCAGCCCCATAGCATTCTCCAAACCCACAACTGCCCCACAGCAGCCCCAACGCAACCCTAGCCCCATAGCCACGCCACAGCACTACCAGCCCCGTATCTCCCCATAGCAGCCCCATAGCATTCTCCAGCTTCACAGCTGCCCCACATCTCCCCATAGGAGCCCCACAGCATTCTCCAGCCCCACGGCTGCCTCACATCTCCCCGTAGCACACCTCAGCCCCATAGCAGCCCCATCGGATTTTCCAGCCCCATAGCAGCCTCACGTCTCCCCACAGCAGCCCCACAGCGTTCTCCAGCCCCGCGGCCGCCCCGCATCTCCGGACAGCGGCGCCCCGCCCCGCCCCGCCCCCCGGCTCCGGGGTGGGGAGCGGGGAGCGGCAGCCT
>NC_034421.1:15518556-15524053 GCF_002078875.1 Numida meleagris | reverse complement strand
CGCGGGGCGACGCGCTCCGCGAGGTTCCGCGCGCTCTGCGCGGTACAGGGGGCTCCGCGAGCTCTGCGGGGCTCCGTGGGGCGGAACGGGTCGTCCCCCCGGGCCCCGCCCACCTGCAGCCGGTCCTGCCCCGCGTTCCGGTAGCGCCGCCCCTCGAGCCGCAGCCGCGCCGAGCTCTGCAGTTCCACGTGGGGGAGGGGCAGCTGTGGGGAGAGGAGCGCGGGGAGGGGAGGTGCGGGGCCCCGCCCACGTCTCCGCGTGGCCCCGCCCACGTCTCCGCGTGGCCCCGCCCACGCTCCCCGTGACCACGCCCACCCCCCGTTTCCTCCCCGTCTCCCCGCAGACCCCGGCACGCCCGCTGCTCCTGCAGCCCCACGGCTGCCCCACAGCTCCCCCGAGCAGCCCCCTAGGGTTTTTCTGCCCCCTGGCATTCTCCAGCAGCACGGCCGCCTCACATCTCCCCTTATTAGCACGCCCGGCCCCATAGCGGCCCCACACCTGCCCCATAACAGCCTCAGCCCCGCGGCACTCGCCGCATGATGATGTTCCCCAGCCCCATAGCGACCCTTTCGCAGCCTCACGGCACACCCCAGCCCCACAGCTGCTGCTGCATCTCCCCATAACAGCCCCATAGCACACCCCAGCCCCGCAGCAGTCCCGCATCTCCCCATAACCACCTCATAACGTTCTCCAGCCCCACAGCCACCCCACAGAACTCCCGGTCCTACGGCAGCCCCATAGACTTCCCCAGCCCCACTGCATTCTCATGCCCCACAGCTGCCCCGTGGCTGCCCCATAGTACCTCCAACCCCACGTGTCCCCATAGCCACCCCATAGCGTTCCTCAGCCCCACAGCTGCCCGCCAGGGCCCCGTAAACCCCATAGAGCCCCGTAGAGTCCATAGATTCCAACAGCCCTGCCCACACCACCGCGCAGCCCCAATAAGCCCCGCCCACATCTCCCCATAGCCCCACATTATATATCCCCATAACCCCATTCCACATCTCCTCATAACCCCGCACCATATATCCCCATATCCCTGCCCCACATCTCCCCATAGCCCCACCCCACATCACATAACCCCGCGCCGACCCATAGCCCCGCCCCGCACCTCCCACAGCCCCGCCCACCTGCTCCACCCAGTCCCGCCGCAGCTGCCCCGTGACGTTGAACTCCAGGCCCCCGGGGGGCAGCGGGTCACCCCACGGACAGCGCCACTCCTGGCAGCGGGCCACGGTGCAGTCCTATTGGTGGAGAGCAGCCGGGGGGTGGGGCCGGGGAAGGGGGCGGGGTCATAGGGAAAGGGGGCGGGGCAAAGGGAAAGGGCAGGCCTGCGTGGCCGGGGGCGGAGCCAAGGAATGGGGCAGGGGATGGGGGAGAAGTGGGTGGGGTTACAGGGAAGGGGGCGTGGCTGTGGGAAGGGCAGGGTTGTAGGAAAAGGGCGGAGCTACGGAGAAGGGCGGGGCTAAGGAAGCAGGCGGGGATTGGGCGATGCAGGGGCGTGGCCAACGAAAGGGGGCGGGGCTACGGGGCACTCACCACCACCGGGTTCTGCTGCAGGAGAGGGGTGGGGTCCTGGACCCCCGAGGAATATGGGGCAGTGTCACAGGACTGTGGGGGGATGGAGGGCACAGTGGGGTCAGGTGTCTGTGGGACACAGCCCCATAGCTGGTTCCATCTCTGCAGCGGGACCCACTTTTATGGGAGAACCCTAGATCCTATAGCAAAACCCCAGCCCTATTGGGAGCCCCTAAACCCATAGGAAATCCCCAGCCCCCTAGGGGAACCCCACACCCAGAGCAAATACCTAGCCCCATAGCGGACCCCCACACCCACTCGGCCCCATAGAAGCTTCCAGCCCCAAAGGGTGCCCCCAGCCCCACAGTGAAACTCAGACCCATAGGGAACCCAAAACCCCACTGTGAGCCCTCAGCCCTACAAATGTCCCCATAGCAAGCTCCCAGCCCCACAGCGGGGCTCAGCCCCATAGAGAACCCCTAGATGCACAGTTGACTCGCAGCCCCATAGGGAACCCCCCAGACCTATATGGGAGCCTCAAACACATAAAGGAATCCAGCCCTATAGCAGGACCCATACCCACAGGGGAACTGCAAACCCTATAGCAAAACCCGAACCTTATAGGAAAGCCCCATCCCCATAAGTGTCACCACCCCCCAACAACCCATAGCAGAATCCAAACCCATAGCAGAACCTGGTCCCATAGTGGGACTCAGCCCCGTAGAAGATCCCCAGACCCACAGTGAGCCCCTAGACCCATAAGTATCTCCAGACCCACAGCAGACCCCAGCTCCATAAAGAGCTCCTCAGACCCATAGAAGAACCCCATCCCCATAGGGAATCCCTACACCCGTAGAGGAATCCAGACTGACAGTGGAATCTGGCCCCACAGTAGGACCCAACCCCATAAAGAACTCCCAGCCCCATAGCAGATCCCCATGCATCTCCAGACCCATAGCGAGCCCCCCGACCCATAGGAAGACCCAGACCAATAGTGGGACCTGGCCCTATAGCAGAACCCAGCCCCACAGCAGGACCCAGACCCATAGGGCAACCCCCAACCTGCTGACACCGGGGCAGGGGGCGGTTCTGGAACCCCCGGGGAGCAGGGGGCACAGCTGTAGTGCTGGGGGCAGATGGGGCTCACATGGGGCCTAACGGATGCCGTGGGGCAGCGGGGTCTGTGGTGCAATGAGGTCAGTGGAGCTCTGTGGGACTCGACGGTTTCTATACGGTCTGTGGTACTCCAGGGGTTTCTATGGGGTCCGTGGGGCTCTATGGGGTCTACGGGGCCCTACAGGCCCCACGTGATCCGTGGTACTCTATAGGGTTCTATAGGGCAGTGGGCTCTGTGGGGCCTATGGGGCTCCGTTGGGTCTGTGGTACTCTGTGGGGCAACGAGGCCCGTGGGGCTCTGGCGAGTGCGTGGGGCCGGCCGGGCTGACCTCCCCTGCTGGGTCCCCGCTGACCCCGCCCACCCGCGGCCCCGCCCCCACCTGTGGCCCCGCCACCTCCAGCCGCTCCCAGAGCTCGGCCCCGCCCAGCGCCGTGGGCACCCGGATGCTGACGTTGCCGGGGGGGCGGCGCCAGCCGTGCGCGGCCACGTGGTAGCGATGCTGCAGGGACACGTGACCCGCGGGCACCGAGCGCGTGGACGACGGGGAACTGCGGGAGACAGCGGGGAACGGCGCGGGGACGGGGGTCACCGGGACGCCGGGGAAATCTGAGGGGACGCGGGGACGCCGGGGATGCGGGAACGCCGGGAAACCCAGGGGACGTCGGCGGGGGCCGCAGCAACGCAGCGACCGTCCCCGGGGCCGCAGCAACGTCGGGATGCGGGGACAGCCCGTGGGGACGGTGGGGGGGGACATCGCGGGGGCGGGGCGCGTCGGGTCGCCGGGCGGGGCGCGGAGCACGCGGACGTGGGGCACGGGGGGGGCGGACCCACCTGCTGAGCACCAGCAGCACGCTGTACAGCACCGGGAGCGCGGCACGAACCTGCACCGAGTCCACGGGCGGGGGGACGCTGCGGGGACACGGGGACGCGTGGGATCACGGCACGGCACCGCGCGTCACGCCGCGTCCAAGCACGTCACCCCACGCCATACAGAGTCACGGCGTCACCCCGCGTCACGGCGTCGCGCCGCGCCGCCCTTTGTGACGTTGTCACGTGAGGTCACCCCACGTCACGCGGTGTCACGGCGTCGTTCTGTCACCCGGCGTCACACCGCGTCACGGTGTCGGCGCCATGCAGCGTGGCCGTGTCACCCGGCGCCGCGCGCTGTCACCCACCTGCTGGCCGAGGCCACCACCTCCGCTCTGTCCCCCAGCTCAGCCTCGTGGGGCACATCCATGGTGACAGTGAACACCAGCTGCGGGGGCACGGGGTGCGGGGCTCAGCCCCACAGCACCCCAGAGAGCCCCACAGAGCCCATAGCACCCCATAGAGTCCCATAAAGCCATATAGAGCCCCACAGACCCCCACAGAGCCCCATAGCACCCCATAGACCTCATAGAGCCCCACGGAGACGGTAGAGCCCCACAGAGTTCCATAAAGCCCTATAGAGCCCCATAGGGCACATAGTGCCCCACAGATCCCATAGAGTCTCATAGCTCCCCACAGAGCCCCACAGCACCCCATAGAGCCCTTAGAGCCTCGTAAACTGCCACAGAGCCCGTAGCATCCTGTAGAGCACATAGCACCCCATAGAGCCCCATAGTGTCCCATAGATCCCACAGAACCCCATAGCACCCCACAGAGCCCCATCGAGCCCCATGGTGCACGTAGTGCCCCACAGAGCCCCATACTGCCCATAGCTCTCCACAGCATGCCATAGAGCCCCATAGCGTCTCTTAGAGCCCCCGAGATCCCACAGAACCGCACAGCACCCCACAGAGCCCCATAGTGTCCCACAGATCCCACAGAACCCCACAGTATCCTAAAGAGCCCCATAGCGCCCCACAGCAGCGCACCCGTTGGCCGGCCCACAGCACGGGGTGGCTGATGTTGCAGAGCATGTGCCCGCCTCCCGGAGACACCGAGCTGCAGTGCTGTGCCAGGGACCTGTGGTGGGGCTGCGGGGCATGGGGTGAGCTGTGGGGCGGGTGGATGGGGGGATGCGGGGGGGATGTGGGGTGGGGTCTGGGGGCAGAGGGGTGGGTGGAGGGGTTTGGGTTCATCTGAGTGGGGTTTGGCGTTTTGGGGACATCTGGGATTCTCTGTGGTCTTGCGGGCATTTGGAGGAACTTTCGGGGTCTTGGGGGCCTCTGGATGGGGTTTGGGGTCTGGAGGACATCTGGAGGAACTCGGGCATCTTGAGGGCCTCTGGATGGGGTTTGAGATGTGGGGACGTATGGGATTCTATGGGATCTTGAGGACATTTGGGGTCACGGTGGCAGCTGTAGGGGAATCTGGGGATCCCGAGGGCATCTGGATGGAGTTCCGGCTGCCATAATGACGTCTATGGGGTCTTGAGAACATCTGGGATGGGATTTTGGGGTCCCGAGAGCATCTGGAGGGGCTCTGAGGGACCTGGGGGAACGTGGGGCAGCCCCTGTGGGGTGCTGCTCCCCCCGCCCCCGTGGGCACCTGCAGCGTGGTGGCCTTGCGGTAGGAGAGCGCCGCCGGGTACCGCAGCTCCACGTGGGCCCCGTACGCGTCCTCCCCGGCGTTGTGCACGGTGACGGTGATGGTGACCTCCTCAGTGGCGCCCACCACCAGCTCCTCCAGCCTAGGGGGCGGCGGTGGGTGTGGGGCTGGGACCCGGGGTGCCCCCTGGCGAGGTGGGGCCGTGGGGGGGGGACATACCCTGAGAAGCTGAGGTCCATGTGGAGGTCGGGCACGCATTTGTTGTCCTCGCCGCAGTTCTTCTCGAAGGGCAGCTGGGGCCGGGGCACGGGCCTCCATCCCAACCTCCCCGTGTCCGCCCTGACTTCCTCCATTCTGCTCCATCCCCCCACATCTCCATCCCGCCCCTCC
>NC_034421.1:15509875-15518281 GCF_002078875.1 Numida meleagris | reverse complement strand
CATCCCATCCCCCCATCCATCCACCCCAAATTCCCACCCCAACCATCTCCATCCCATCCCTCCCTCCCATCACACCCTGTCCATCCCCACCCCACACTTCCATCCCATCTCTCCATCCCACCTTCTTCAGGCACCCCGACACTCTCCACATCACTCCGTCCCTCCCCACATTTCCCCAACGATTCCCACCCCCGTCGCCCATCCCAGACCCCCTGTCCCGTCGTGCCCGTACCGCGGCGGTGACGACCCACTGCGTGTCGCGGCTGAGTGCCACACGCAGCCCCTGTGCGTGGTGCAGCGCGTCCCCACGTGCCTCGTAGGCCGCCCGCAGCCCCACGGGGCTCAGCGTGTCCGCCG
Organism: Numida meleagris; assembly: GCF_002078875.1. Taxonomy (NCBI): domain Eukaryota; kingdom Metazoa; phylum Chordata; class Aves; order Galliformes; family Numididae; genus Numida; species Numida meleagris. Next base: position 15,517,924 of record NC_034421.1, on the reverse strand, counting down.
GGCAGCCCTGGGGACCCACACACAGCGCCCGTGGTGGCGGAAGCCGCACGTGGGCCCACTCCCTGCGCCCCGGGGCTCCGTGCCCACACGCACCGTCAGAGCGATGGAGAAGGTCTGGCACCGGCGCCCCACGCCCACCCGCACGGTCCCGTTGCTCCTGACACCGCCCGGCGAGAAGACGGCACGCGCGGCACGGCCGGGGTCCAGCTCCAGCCGGTAGCGGAGGGTGGCCCCGAGCTCGGAGCCTGCGGGCGGCAGGACACGGCCCTGTGGGACTCTACGGGGTCTACGGGGTTCTATGGGGCTCGATGGGTTCTGAGGGCACCTGGAGGGGCCGGGGAGGCCCCACGGGCAGCCGACGGGTGGAGGCTCACCCGCGGGCAGAGGCCCCGCGCTCTCACCAAAGCTGTCCTTGGTCTTCTTGGTGCCGACAAAGCAGAGCTCGGCCCTGGCCACCGCCGCGGCCTCAGTGGCGCTCGGCTCCTCCTCCGCCCCGTGGCAGTCGAGAGCGGACGTGGGGATTTCCGGGGGACTGAAGGTCACCGTCACCCTGACCCGCAGCACCGGCGGGGACCTGGGGGGCGGCGGCACGGGAGGGGTGGGATGGGACGTGCCGGGATGGGACGGGGACAGCGTTGGGGTTGGCGCTGGGGCTCCCGTGCGCCGCTCCCACCTGAGCAGCAGGACCTGTCCCCGCGCGCCCACGGCCACGTCCGGCAGCCCGTCCCCCGTCAGGTCGCGCCCCCCGCTCAGCACCTGCCCGAAGTGGTGCGGGGCGCTGCGGAACACGGCGCCCGCGATGCGCTGCGGGACACGGGGGGGACGTCCTCAGCGCCAGCACGGAGCGCAGCGCCCAGCGTGAGCGGCAGCTGGGTGCTATGAGGCTCCGTGGGCTCTGTGGGCTCTGTGGGCTCTGTGGTGTATTTGAGGTTCTGTGAGACTCTACGGGGTCTCTGGGGCTGTATGGGCTCTACAGGGTCTTTGGGGCTCCGTGGGGGCCGAGGGGTTCTGTGGGGCTCTGAAGAGCCCTACGGGGTCTTTGAGATCTATGGGACTCGATGGGGTCTATGGGGACTGTAGGACCTTACAGAGCTTTATAAGGCTCTATGGGGCTCTGCAGAGCTCAGTGGGGCCCTGCAGTGTCTAAGGGGTTCTGTGGGGCTCTGCGGGGCTCTGCGGGACTCTATGGGGGTCAATGGGATTCTATGGGGATCTGTGGGCTTTATGGATTTTAAGGGACATTATGGGTTCCGTGGGACTTTATGGTCTCTATGGGGTCTAGGGGGCACTATCAGGCTCTATGGGATTTATGGGGCTGTACATGGTCTATCGGACTTTCTGTGGGGCTCAATGGGGTTCTGCGGGGCTCTATAGGGCTCTGTGGGGCTCGGTGGGGCGGTCCCACCTGGCTGTAGCGGTCACTGACTCTGCCCTTCTCCCCAAGGAAGATGTAGATGGCTCCACGCTCATCATCCTCCATGGGAGCGCCCACGGCCACGTCGTGCAGCCCGTCCCCATCGATGTCCCCGAGTCGCACCATGCTGGCCCCGAAGCGCCCCAGCGGGTGGCCAGCCTGTCCCCGCAGCGTCCGCAGGCACCGCAGCGTACGGCCCTACAGCAAGCCATGCATGGGGGGTCAGGCTGGGATGGGGAGGAGGGGATGGGACGGGAATAGGGATGGGGATGGGGATGGGGATGGAGATGGGGATGGGATGATGGGATGGGACAATGGGATGGGATGATGGGATGGGACGATGGGATGGGATGGGGATGGGGATGGGATGGGACGATGGGATGGGACGATGGGATGGGATGGGGATGGGGATGGGATTGGATGGGGATAGAGTTGGGATAGGGGTTGGACTGGGGTGGGTTTGCAGTTGAGTTCTTGGGGTGGGGTCATGCTGAGCACCACGGGGTCGCGCTGGGGGTCCGTACCTGCGGCAGCACTGTGCAGACCTCCACACGCCCCCCAGTGCCGTCCCCATAGAACATGGGGACCCCCACCAGCAGTTCCACGCCATCCCCCGATGCCTCCAGCGCGCAGAGTGCCGCCCCAAAGTAGGAGCCCACCTGCAGGCGACCCTGTCAGCCCCAGGGCTCCTCCCGCCCCACACCGCACCCCACACCATGCCCCACGCTTCCCACCGACATCACCTGCTGCCCCATGGCGTCGGCGCGCAGCTCCCACTTCCCCCCGTGGTGGAGCACGAAGAGGAGCAGGCGGCCCACGTGGCGGTAGCGGGGGGCCCCCAGCACCAGTGCCTGGAGCCCCCCCAGAGACAGAGACTCGGCAGCGTAACCTGCGGGCAGCACGGGTGGCGGGTTGCACCCACAGGGGGGTGGCCCCACAGCTCCTCCTGGGGCGGCGTTGCCTTGGGGGGCATAGGGACGCCCACAGCTCTGGGAGCCCCATGGGAACACCACCACCCCCGAGACCCCCACAGGGACGACTCTGTCTTCAGGGGGACCCCATCGTCTCCTGGACCATCACAAGGGCCCCGAGACCCCCACGGAGACTCCGCCACCTCCATGGGACCACCGCCATCCCCGTGACCCCCATGAGAACCCCACCATCTCCATGACTCCCGTGGGGACGCCCACCGACCCCGAGACCCCCACGGGTAGCCCACCATCCCCACGACCATCACGAGGACTCCAGCGTCCCCACAGGGACACTCTCAACCCAAAGACCCCCATGAGGATCGCAAGACCCCCGTGGGGATACCACCAACCCAAAGACCTCCCCTAAGGACCCCAAGACCCCCAGGCCCTCACCCAAGTAGGCATCGCTCGTGCCCCCGTCCCCTTCGGACGCGTTGACGAAGGCGACCTTCCCATCGGCCCCGTAGATGAAGACCCCTCCGGCCCAATCGTAGGCTCCCACCGCTCCCAGCACCGCCCCCTCCTGCAGCAGAGAGGTTGGGGAGGAAGGCAGGGGGGCTGAGCTGGGGGGGATGGGGCCCTGAGGGTCTCAGATGGGTTTGGGGAGGCATCCGGAGGGGGGCCGAGGAGGTCCCGGGGGGGTTCTGGTGGGTTTGGGGGCAGCCGGCGGGTCCGTGTTGGTCTGTGGAGCTCTATGGGGCTCTGTGGGCTCTATGGGGCTCTGTGGGCTCTATGGGGCTCTGTGGGCTCTATGGGGCTCTGTGGGCTCTATGGGGCTCTGTGGAGCTCTACGGGGCTCTACGGTGCCTATGGGGCTCCGTGGGGTTCCAGTGGGTTTTGGGGCCGCGTGGAGGGGTGCGGAGCCCCCGTGGGGGAGTGGGGACACTCACGGGAGTGAGCAGAGCGCTGAAGCCCTCCTGGGCCATCTCCAGCTGGAAGGAGCTGCCGAAGGCCGGCCGGGTCCCTGGGGGCACGGCGGGGTGAGGCGGGTCCCGGCACCCCCACAGCGCCGCCCCGCGGGGCCGTACCCTCGATGGCGAAGATCTTCTCCTGCAGCTGCTCCTGGATCCCCTGCAGCGCCTCGAAGTTGTCCACGCGGAAGACGTGGGCCTGGCTGGGGGCCGAGGCGATGGCGCGCAGCTCGGCGGCGGCGGCGGGCTGCCGGAAGGCGCTGCCCACCTGCAGGGAGCGGCCCCGGGGCTCTCGGCGCGCGTGGCCGGCCCCAGCGCTCCTGGCGTTCCCCGCGTTCTAGGTGTCTCGGTGCCCCGGTGTTCTAGGTGTCCCAACCCTCCCGGCTTCCCCCGCGCCCCGGGCGTCGCCTCGACACGAGATGGCCTAACTCGTGCTGTCCCCCCCGTTCTGTCCCCTCGCCGTCCGTCACCCGGGTGTCCCCCATCGTCCTCGCCGTGCCCGGCGCTCCCCATGTCGCTCAGCGTCCCGCCGCCCTCGGGCCACCCCAGCGTCCCGCAGCGCTCCCGCTGTCCCCGCGCTGCACCCCGCGCTCCCGCTGTCCCCGCTGCCCTTGTTGCTGCCCAGATGTCCCCAGCGCTCTGCGTCCCCAGCGCTCTCGCTGCCCTACGTCCTTGGTGGCACCCCCTGTCCCCAGTGCTCTCGGCGTCCCCTCGATGTCCCTTAGACGCCCCCAAGACTCTCGGTGCCCCCAGTTTTCTTGGGGAAGATTTGGGGCAATTTGGGGTTAGGGGAGCGGAGTCGGGGTTTTCTGGGGGAAAGGATTTGGGGACAATTTCTGGGAATTTGGGGTTGGGGGAATGGGTTCAGGGTTGGGGATTTGTTGGGGGAGGGAGCTGCGGAGACGGGGGGGAGGGTCGAGATTTGGGGTTTTTGGGGGGGGATTTTGGGGAGGATCGAGGGTTTTGGAGGGGAGAATTGGGGCTCTGGGAGGGATGGGGGGCGACGTGTGGGGACGGGGGGCGACGCGTGGGGCCGGGAGGAGCCCCGCGCCCCGGCCTCACCCCAATCGCGTAGCGGATCACCCCGGCGCTCTCGGCCTCCGGGATGACGTCCTCGTAGCTCAGGTCGTCGCCGTACTTCTGTCCGTCCGTCACCACGATCAGCACCTTGCGGGCCCCGGCGCGGCTCCCCGGGAACACGTTGCTCCTGAGCAAAACAGCGTCAGCGCCGCGGGCACGGCGCCGTGGGGCGGGCAGGGCGGGCAGGGCGGCGCTCACAGCACGGTGCGGATGGCCGTGGCGGTCCGCGTGATGCCGTTGCTCTGCTGCACCCCCTCCACGAGCCGCTCCAGCTCCCGCGGCGCCAGGCGGTCGAAGTCCGAGAAGTGCATGTGGAGATGCACGCCCGTGGAGAACTGCACCACCGCGAACTGCGGGCACGGCACGGCGACCCATAGCGCCCCATAGCGCCCCATAGCGCCCCATAGCGCCCCGCACCGCCCGCAGAGCCCCGCTGCGCCCCGCGGAGCTCCGCGGAACCCCAGGGTCCCGTAGCGCCCCATAGAACCGCCCGGAGCCCCCCGGCGCCCCACGCGTTGCACCGGGTGCCCCGCACGCTACGTGGGGCGGCCATAGATTCGGTGGCGCACCCCATAGATTCAGGGGGATGCCCATAGATTCCACGGGGCAGCTCTAAATTCAGCGGGACCCCGTGGGTGATGTAGGGCAGCTCGTAGGCGAGCCCGGGCGCCCCATAGATTGTGTGGGGCACCGATACGTTCCATGGGATGCCCCAGAGATTCACTCGGTAACCCATAGATTCTGTGGGGCAGCCATAGAGTCAGGGGTCATTGGCCGAGGCCACGCTGTGGGTCGGCCCCATAGCACCGTGGGTCACGCACGCGGGTGTTGGTCCCACGGAAGCGTCTGATGATTTCGGTGACGAATGTCTTCATCCGCCAGAAGTCCAAGTGCGCGACACTGCCAGAGCCGTCCATCAGGAACACGATGTCGGAGGCCGACGTGGGGCACGCTGTGGGGCAGGGCGTGGGGCAGGCAGTGGGGCGGGCGGTTCAATGAGTATCATCCACCCTGGATCCACCCACAGATCCCACTGAACCCAGCGTTGGTTCTCTGCCCTCCCACTGACAATGGCATTGGGTCTTTCTGCCTCGCGTCTGCCCCACAGATCCCACATCTGCCCCATAGACCCCATCAACAATGGCACTGGGTCTTCTCCACCCCACGTCCGCCCCACAGATCCCAGTGACAATGACATTAGGATTTCTGTGCCCCACGCTGGCCACATAGAACCCACGGACAACAGCACCGGGTCTTCTCCGCCCCACAGAGCCCCTCTGCCCCATTGCTGCCCCCCAGGTTCCCCATACCTCGTGGAGTGGTCGTCAGGGAGCGGCCCGAGAAGAGCAGGAAGCAGAACCCCGGCACCTCCACGTTCTCCCCACATGTCCGCTGCGCCATCGGGCCACAGGCCTGCACCCCATAGAGCCCATAGCACCCCATAGAGACCCATAGAGTCCCATAGCGCCCCATAGAGCCCATAGCACCCCTTAGAGCCCATAGCACCCCATAGAGATCCATAGTGACCCACAGTACCCCACAGAGCCCCATAGCTCTCCATAGAGCCCCACAGTGCTCCACAGAGATCCATAGTGACGCATAGCGCCCCACAGCGCCCCATAGTGACACATGCACCCCATAGAGACCAATAGCACCCCACACAGACCCACAGTGACCCATAGAGACACACAAAGTCCCACAGAACCCACTGGGCTCAGTAGACCCCATAGTGACTCCCAGCACACCACAGAGACCCGCAGAGCCCCACTGAACCCATAGAGCCCAACAGACCCCAAAGACCCCATAGTGACCCACAGCACCCCACAGAGACCCATAGCACCCACCAGGAGCTGGGATCCATTGGCAGCCACGGACATCCCCAGCGCCATGGGACCCATATCGGGGACGCCTGTGGGGCAGAGAACCCCATAGCACCCACACTTGTGGAGCAGCCCCAGAACTTGCCATAGGACTCACATGCGGGGCTGCCCCACACCACCCCATGCCCCACAACCTCCCACTGGGGCCCCCTTCTCTCTGCCTCACAACTGCCCACAGGACTCATATACTGAGGCCACCCCACAACTTCTCATTGGGACCCACATACGGGTCTGCCCCACAACTTCTCACTGGGACCCATATATCAAGGCTGCCCCATAGCATCCCATTAAGACCCACATGCGGTACTGCCCCACAACTCCCCACAGGACTCACACATATGGGGCTACTCCACACACTCCCCACTGAGTTCCACACATTGTGGCTGCCCCACAACCATCCCCCAACTTCCCCAATCCACCCCACAACTCCCCATGGGACTCACGTGGGACAGCCACACACCACCCCACGTGCGCCACATGTGTGGGGCTGCCCCATAGCTCTCACCATTGATGTGCGCATCCCTGCAACTGCTCTCCCCCACGCGGCATCGATAGACACGGCCTCGGCCCCCCGACTCCAGGGGAGCCCCCACCAGCACCCTGTGATGGGGGGACGTGGGGCTCAGTGGAGTGCCCCATAGATCTCACAGGGTGACCCACAGATTCACTTAGGTACCCCATCAATTCTGCGGGGCGCCACATAGATTACACTGGGTGCCCCATAGATTAAGTGGGGCAGTCATAGAGTCAGTAGGGAGCCTCCTAGGTCATATGGGGCACCCCATAGGTTCCATGGGGCACCACTAAATTCTCAGGGGGCCAGATGGATTCAGTAGGGCAACCGTAGATTCCCACAGGGTGCCCCATCGATTCTGTGGGGTAGTCAGAGAGTCAGAAGGAAGCCCCATAGCTTATGTGGGGCACCCCGTGGATTCACATAGGTACCCCATAGATTATGCGGGCTGCCCCATAGATTACATTGGCCACCCTATACTTCCACGGGGCACCTCTAAATTCAGTGGGGCACCACACTGATTCCCTACAGCACCCCACAGGTTATGTAGGGCACCCCATAGCTTCTGTAAGTCACCCTCTAAGTTCCATAGGGTGCTCCATAGATTCTCTGGGGTGCCCCACGGAATCCATGGGGGGGCCCCACAAGTTGTGGGGCAGCTCCGTACCCATCGTCGCTCTGTGCCACGCTGAGGCCAAAGGAACCGGGACCCTCAAATACCACAGCAGAGTCCACGTCGAGGGCAGAGCTGCAGCTGTGGGGGAGAGCTGTGGGGCAGGGGAGATCATGGGGACCCATAGAACCCCACAGACCACATAGAGCCCCAGACTCTGCAGAGCCCACAGAGCCCATAGAGCCCCACAGACCCCACACAGCCCCATAGAGCCCCAAAGAACCCCACAGAGCCCCACAGATCCCATAGAGCCCCACAGGGACACCCATGCCCCCCAGTGTCCCCGTGTCCCCATGTGCCCCCACGTCCCCAGTGTCCCCATCCCTGCAGATCCCAAACATCCCCAATGTGCCCCAATGTTCCCGTGTCCACCCACGTCCCCCATCCCGATACATCCCCCAACTGTCCCCCCCGTCACTCCACATCCTGACGCCTTCCCCCATGTCCCCCACATTCCCATACCGCTCTGCGGGACACCACGTCCCCCCTGACCCCCAGTGTCCCCCCACGTCCCCTCGTCCCTCCGGTGTCACAACGTCCCCCATTTTTCCCATGTCCCCACCGTCCCCCCCCATCCCCACGTGCCCCATCCCGACGTGTCCCCCA
>NC_034421.1:15489341-15508478 GCF_002078875.1 Numida meleagris | reverse complement strand
GGGGTGGGGAAGGGCCAAGAGAGCCAAAAAAGGGCAAAAGCCAAATGGGGCTGCCCCACAACGATGCCCTGTAGCCGCCCCATTGCGCTGCCCCACGGCGCTGCCCCACGTCCCCAGTTCCCCCCGTGTCCGCACGTCCTCAGCGTCCCCTCGGGCAGAAGTTGCCCAAAAGTGACGGAAATGGCCCCAAACGAGAGCGGGGTCAGAGTCGAACGGACGGGGCCGGGCAGCAGCGCAGCGGGGGAGCCCACCCCGACGGGCCCGAGGCGGAACGGGGCGAGCGGGGCGGAGCCGCTGCGGGGCTCAGGGACCCCCCGCCCCCCGCGGGACGCCGCCACGCGCAGCGGGACCCCCAACACCAACCCCCGCCCGGAGGCCTCGGGGCGCCCCGTGATCTCACGGTGCCCCCTTTGGGGGGGGGGAGGGGCGGGAAGGGGCAGTCACCGCGGGTCCCGGGTCGGGCGCGGGGCTCTGGGGGGACGACCCGAGCGCTCCCGGGGAGCTCCGCTTTGAGGCCGTCCGCACGTGCGGTGCCGGGACTCCCCCCCCCCGGCTCCTCCCGCGTCCTCGGCGCCCGCCCGCTCCGGGGGGACACGGCCCGGCCCGCTCCAACGCCGTTTGGGCGCCGGGGGCACTTTCGCTTCCTAAGGACGCGGGGCGGCCCCCCCAGCGCTGCGGCAACTTCCCCTATCGCTCCGCGGGAAGCGGCCCGGCTGGTGCCGCTTAAAGGGACCGCGGCAGCGCCGCGCGGGGAGCGGAGCCTCGGGAGCAGGGGACACCGCCCCTACCCCGCCCAACTCCCCGAGCTGCGGAGCGGCGCCCGGAGCGGGACACGCGGAGCCGCGCCCCCCCCCCCGCCGGGCTGAGCGGAACCACGCGGTGCAGCCGCGCTGCGCGGTCCCCCCCGCCGGGCGCTACCTCAAATCCCGCTCCCCCCCGCCCCTGACGGATCCCGCACTCCCGGAGCTGACGGGAGCGAAGGGAAAATCGGGAAAAAGGGGAAAGAAGGGAAAGGGAGAAAGGATGGAGGAGAGGGGGATGGAGCGGCGGGGAAACGGGAAAATTGGGGAAAAAGAGTGGGGAATGGGAAAGTGGGAAAACAAGCGGGGCTGAAGGAGGGAAAATGGGGCGGCAGGAGGAACGGGAAGGGGGGAAAGCGTGGGAAGGGGGGGGAGCAAAGGAAAGGGCAAAAAGCGGGGAACGGGAATGGGAGAAAGGAAGGGAAAGCGAAGGGAACGGGAGAGCGGGGAGACGGGAACTGGGAAAATGGGGACAGGGACGGGAAAAGAAGGGAAAATGAGGGAAAAGGGAAACGGGGACAAGGTGGAGGAAACGGGAACGGGGAGGGAAGCAGAGGGAGCAAAAGAGGGTAAGTGGGAAAAGAAGGGAAAATGGGGAAAGTGGGGAAAGTGGGAAAGCATTCGGAAACGAGCGAAAGGAGAAGGAAAGAGGGGAAAAGGGGAAGGGCGTTAAAACGGGGGGTCGGAACCGGGGGGGCGCGAGAGCGGGGCTCGGCAGCTGACACGCGTGGGAACGGCGGGGAGGGGCGGGCGGGACACAGCGCGGGACACAGCGCGGGACACAGCGCGGGACACAGCGCGGGACACAGCGCGGGACACAGCCACCCCCGTAGCCACGCGCAGGCGGCGCTGAGCTCGGCCCGTCCCGTCGGCGCAGCCGGGGTTGTGGGGGCGGGGGCCGGGCGCGAGAGTTCGGGCTCGGTTCCGCGGCGGGAGCTCCCGGCTGCGAGGCGCGGCCCCGGGAGCGCTCCCCGCCGGGAAACGACGGCGGCCGAAGCCTCCGCCGCGGGGCACGCGGAACCAACGCGAGCGCGCGACACGCGCGTGCTTCCAGCCCGGCGCGACGGCTGCGGCCGGTCCGGACGCGGGGCTCGGCGGCGTTCGGGCGTTTCCCGGGACGGGCTCGATCCGCAGCGCGGCTGCGGGGAGGACGGCGGGGACGCGGAGCGGGGGGAGCCCGGCGGCTCCGAGGAACGCGCGGAACGGCCCCGAACGCGGCTCCCGGAGAAACGCGGATCGCGGGTGCGGGAGCGCGGCGGGGGGGGGGAGCGGACGCGGTGAGGACGGTTCCGCGGTGCGGGGCCGCCACGTCCGCCCGCTCCCGCTACGAGGAATAACGACTTCGCCGCCTCACCCGGGTCTCGGCCTGAGGGGAACTCGCCGGCGCGGAGCGCGTCTCGGTGCCGGGTGCGGGTCCCTCCTCGGGGCGCGGCAGCGAGGGGAACGGCGCGCCGGTACCGCCAGAAAAACGGGCGGGGAGAGGGGGGGTGATGGGGAACCAAGGAGCCGTGCGGGGCGCGGGGCCGCGGCGGCAGCTGGGAGGAGCGCGGTGGGGCTCCGCTTTGGCCGCGAGCTTTCCGGCTCAGCCCGGGCGGCCTTGAAGTGCGGAGTCGCCGGGGGAGGGGATCCTCCGCGCCTCCCGCTCTGGGGATGATGATGATGGGCACGGACGCCCCGGGCCTGGGCCCCAGCGTAGGAACGCGTAGTGCCGCCGGATTCATCCTCTGCGGAGCCGGGACGCTCGGGTAGGGACGCGTCAGGGAGCACGGGCGGGGAGGGGGCCGGGGGTGCTGCCCTCTACATCAGCGACCAGCTGCGGTCCGCGGAGCCCCACCGGGGGCAATGAGGAGCTGACAGGGAACGCGTGGGTCAGGGTTAAAGGGAGAGCAGGGAAGGAGACGCCGCGGTGCGGTCTGCTACAGGCTGCCCCACCAGGAAGAGCGAGCGCATGAGCCCTCTGTGAACAGACAGGAGCAGCTTCACGTTCACGTAACGTGGTCCTCATGGGGGACTTCAGCCACCCCGATATCTGCTGCAGGGACGGCACAGCAGCACACCAGAAATCAAAGAGGTTCCTGGAACACGATGATGATAATGTCCTCTTCCAAGCGCCGCAGGAGCCCAGGAGAAAGGCGCAGTGCTGGAGCGTGTCCTCAGCACCCGGAGGGGCTGGGAGCGATGTGAAGTTCAAGGGCGGCCTTGGCTGTAGGGACCATGAAACCAAGGAGTACAAAATCCTCAGGGTGGCAAAGAGGGTGCGCAGCAAACATGCTGCTCTGGGCTTCGGGAGAGCAGAGCTGGAACTCCTCAGGGAGCTGCTTGGCAGGGAGACACGGGAGAAAGCCCTGGAGGGAAGAGGGGCCCAAGAAAGCCGGTCTGTACTCAAGGACCACCTCCTCCAAGGCCAGAAGCAGCGCGTCCCGAGAAAGAGCAAGGCGGGCAAGGGTGCCAGGAGGCCTTGTGGATCAACAAGGAGCTCCTGGACTTGCTCACGCTCAAATAGAAGGTCAGCAGGGAGTGGAAGCAGGAACGTGTTACCTGGAGGACTACAGAGAAGTCCGAGCAGCCAGGGATCAGGTCAGGAAAGCTAAAACCCAGACAGAATTAAATGTGGCCAGGGACATCAAGGGGAACAAGCAGCTCTCCAGGTGTGTCAGGATAGAAGGAAGGCAGGGAGGATGCGGGCCCTGTCTGGGAGGAAATGGCAGAGCTGGTCACGAGGGATACGCAGGAGGCTGAGGTGCTCGGTGACTTCTTTGCCTCGGTTTTCACCAGCGAGGGCTCCAGCCCAAGCTGCAGAAAGCAAAGGTGAGAACTGGGAGAAGGCAGATCTGCCCTAAGTGGAGATCAGGTTTGAGACCATCCGAAGAACCTGAAGGCGCACAGGTCCACAGACCTGACGAGATCCATCCCTGGGTTCCAAGGGAACTGGTGGATGAAGCTGGCAAGCCGCTAGCCATTGCCTTGGAAAGGCCTCATCAGTCTGGTGAAGTTTCCACTGGTTGGAAAAGGGGAAACATAACCCCACCTTCAAGAAGGGAAAAAAGATGCAGGGAACTACAGGCCAGCCAGTGTCACCTCTGTGTCTGGCAGGATCATGGAGCAGATCCTCCTGAAGGCCTGACAGAGGCACATGGAAAATAAAGAGGAGGCGATTGGTGGTAACCAACGTGGCTTCACCAAGGGCAAGTCCTGCCTGACAAAGTTGGTGGCCTTTTGTGATGGGGTTACAGCGTCAGAGGATAAAGGAAGAGCAACTGACATCATCTACCTGGACTTGTGCAAACTGGTCACCATATTGGAGAAATGGATGTGATGGCTGGACCACGCGCTGGAGATGGCATTGGCTGGGTGATCACACTCAGAGAGTTGTGCTCAATGGCTCGATGTCCCAGTGGAGAGCGGTGATGAGTGATGTTCCTCAGAGATTGGTGCTGGGACCGGTGCAATTTAACATCTTTATAGGTGACATCAACTGTGGGATCGGGAGCACCCTCTGCAAGTTTACAGATGACACCAGGGTGAGTGGTGCAGTTGACACTCTAGAGGGAAGGGATGCCACCCAGAGGGACCTGGACAGGCTGGAGAGGTGGGCCCATGCCAACCTCATGATGTTCAACAAGGCCAAGTGCAAGATCCTGCATCTGCTTCGGGGCAACCTCAAGCACAGATACAGGTTGGGCAGAGAACGGCTGAGAGCAGCCCTGAGGAGAAGGATGTGGGGATGTCGGTGGATGAAAGACTCAACATGAGCTGGCAACGTGCTCTTGCAGGCCTGAAGGCCAAACCGTATCCTGGGCTGCATCAAGAGAAGTGTGACCAGCAGGTGCAGGGAGCTGATTCTGCCCCTCTGCTCTGCTCTCATGAGACCCCACCTGGAGTACTGCGTCCAGTTCTGGAGCCCCCAGCACAAGAAGGACATGGAGATGTTGGAGCAGGTCCAGAGAGGGCACAAAGATGATGAGAGGATGGAGCACCTCCCCTACAAGGAAAAGCTGAAAGAGCTGGGGCTCTGCAGCCTGGAGAAGAAGCTCTGAGGAGACCTTATAGTGCTTCCAGGACCTGAAGGGGCCTACAGGAAAGCTGGGGAGGGATTTTTATAAGGGCATGTGGCAACAGGATGAGGGGAAATGGCTTCAAGCTTGAAGAGGGGAGATTTAGACTAGATACTAGGAAGAAATTCTTCCCTGTGAGGGTGCTGAGACCCTGGCACAGGTTGCCCAGCGAGGCTGTGGATGCCCCCTCCCTGGAAGCACTCAAGGCCAGGCTGGGTGGGGCTGTGAGCAACCTGGGCTGGAGGGAGGTGTCCCTGCCTACAGCAGGGGGTTGGAACGAGGTGATATTAAAGGTCCCTTCCAACCCCAACCATTCTGTGATTCTAACTTGTCTTTAGAACTATTTGCAAAACACTTTGGACTTGTAGCGATCAGAAGGACCAACATTATGGAAAAGGCATTACAAAAGAGGCAGAAAGACCAGCACAAAAGCAAGGTGCATCAGAGGAAGGGAAGTAGGTTGCTCACCCGTATCAGAAGGTTCTGAGTTCACAGGGAAAGGCTTCCACCAAGGAGGGATCTCCAGGAAGAGATCCTTCCTCAGGGGCACTCAGCCCTTCAGTGAGGCCTAGGAGAGGTGGAGCCAGGCCCCAGCCCTTCCTGTCACGCAGTGAATTGCCTTCACCTGTGCTCCCGTGCTGACTGGGTCTTTCCTGCAGGTGCTCGATCAGTGGTTCAGGCCACGACTCAGCAGTTCCCATACAGGACTCCACAATTAGGCACATTAAGCAGCTACAGGAACTACTGCACATCTGAGCAGTTCCACGCTGTGTCCCTTCAGCACAAATGAAGGCACTGAGGATGAGGACGACAGCAGGACTGGTGGTGACAGCAATTTACACTGAACTGTGGGTATGCACCTTCCCAGCCGTGAGCCAGCAGGAGCTGTCGTGTAGTTATTTGTGAGGTTAACTTTCTTCGCTTATGCAACAGAAAGAGCTGTGCCTCAGGAATTTGTCCCAAACGCAGCAGGTGATGAGGTTGACCTGCATCACAAGGATCGTTTTTGACGGGTACTTTTCACACCAACTGACTCACCCTATTTCCCCACCGCAGCTTTGTCTTCAAAATAGAGCCAGACCAGCGTTACAGGTACAGGAAAGGAAAGCAGCACAGAATGTATGAACTCGGCACTTTATTTGATCAGTGCAAGTTCACAATTACACCAGATTAATTTTCTCCAACGACTGAATTCATAAATAACAAGTTAGTAATTTCTTGAAAACACGAGTGACCGATAGCCAGGCCCATCCTGAACCCGCGTCCCAGCGTTGTTTTTACAGCTCATCAAGGAACGGAGTATTCCCCAGATCTCCACTAGCTGCCATCGATTTCTTCCCGCTGACAAACTTCTTCGCAGCCTGAAAATACATCAGAGAAATTGGTCTAAAGAGACATTCGCTACAACAGAGTCAGAAAGCAGAGAACCCAGGGCAACCACAGTAGGTCACCAAGCCAACGAGTTCCCCTGGGCTGCCCGAGCTTGCTCCTGCTCCAACAGGAGCAGCAGATGACAGCCACACCGAGAACGCATCAGCTCTTCAGAAGCAGTCGCTGACAGATTGCAGCGACAGCACCACTGGAACCACGGCTCTGCCCCTACAGCTGCAGCCAGCACACGCGTTGCAGCAGCAACCTGTGAGCGGAGACGGGAAAACAAGTTTGCTGCCTTAGAATTTGTCTCTCCGATGGATTTTGGGATGGAGCTTGCTTCGCGTGCAAGCAACGAGGCAGCTTCTAACAGCAATGCGGCTGTGCCAGCTCCCTGCGCTGCGTGCAGCAGCTCTGGACGGCACGCCAAGCGCGCTGCTCCCGGGAGCCTGACGAGCCCAGGCTGAAACTCATAGCGAGCGCTTGGTCAGTGCTGTGCGGGGGCTTTGTACTCTCGGCTACACTTGTTTTATATATATTTACTACATATTTACTTACTTATTGTCTAATTAATTGTCTTCTGTTAATAAAGTAAGTAAAGGCGTCAAAAGACAGCCAGCTGGTATTTGTGAATGAACCGCGTCTCTCACGGTTTGAAGACGCACAAATGAGCACCGCCGCTATTACGAGCCCGCACGGCCAGTAAGGAACGCGTGGGAAGGGGACGTGCTCACGTTCACAACATCAGCAGAGGTTACAGAGTCGATCTTCTGAGCAACGACAGACGGCGAAGTGTGCGTGCCGGAAACCAGCGACTCGGAGCCGATCTCGTTCAGCAGCCCTTCCGCCGTCTCCACTGACATCAGGTAGGCAGCTTTCAGCTGGTTCCTGCCACCAGAGCAGGGATAAGTCACAGAATCACAGAATCGTAGAATTAGCGAGGTTGGAAAAGACCTACAAAATCATCCAGTCCAACCATCCACCTACCGCCAATGACCCCACTAAACCATGGCTCTCAACACAACATCTAAACGTTTCTTGAACACCTCCAGGGACGGTGACTCCACCACCTCCCTGGGCAGCCCGTTCCAGCGCCTGACCACTCTTTCAGAAAAGTAGAATTTCCTAATGTCCAGCCTAAATCTTCCCTGGTGCAACTTGAGGCCATTCCCCCTCGTCCTGTCACTGAGTGCATCCACCCCGTTACTGCCACCCACAAGTGCAGTGAGGCTTCCTTGCACTTGAAGCTCTCAAGACCCCTCTCTGTTTTGCAAGTTTTTCCCTTTGCAGCACAGCAGGGCTCGGCAGTGAGCAGAAGAGCACTGCAAACAGTGAAAAAGCAGAAAGCAGCGGGGGAACGAGGCACAGCGCCTCGGGATGATCCACCGCCCTGCAGGGCCAGAGGATGCCCAGCTGAGACGTGTCCTCCTGCTTGAAATAACAAATACAACTACTCCACCAATTAGACAAAATTATCAAGTTAATAAATTAGATTTGAAATTGATCACAGGGTCTCAGGAAGACCAGACACAGATAAGAGCCATTTTCTTGTAACTGACAAAAGCACAGACTGGAAGCGGAGAGCTTCCCTGCAGAGCAGCTCGAGCTCAACCTTCTGTTCAAGGCCAACGGGCTCCGACTGCGTTTTCCTTCTTCCCCGAGTGAACGTGCCCAGCAGCGCTGTTCTGCACCAGCCCAGACGTGGCAGCTCACTGCGCGCAGCACCAGCCGAGTGTAACGCCGCCGCAGCAACGCACACAGCCCAAGACGGGGTCCCCAGACTGGGCTGGTACTGCTGCCTCCGGGGGTTTCCCCACATTGAACACCCCTAAAGGGAACACGCACTTGGAGCACCCGGATGCAGTACCCCGAATCCAGCACCTCACATTTGCAGATCTCATCACTACGATGCATTCTCTTAAGGCTCAGAAGAGTACAGTCACTTAAGAAACTGTTGTAGCAATTGCTGCAGTGTGACTGCAAAGAGAATTACCGACACGCTGCAACGCAGGATTCCAATGGACAGTGTCATGGTGCTACAGAGTGCCATTAAAACAGCAGCATCTGCTGGTGCTCGCTGGTTTCTGAAACAGTTACCTGAAAGCGTTATCATTTATTTAACAAGTTCCTATTGGGAAATACCTCTAGCAGAGAGTAAGTGTCGCTTTTGAAAAATAACTGCAAACAAATAAGTCTATTGGTAATGCTTTCATTTCACCGCAGGACAGCGAGCAGCTCCCTCCAGAAAGCATGAGGGCCCCCCCAGCGCCGCAGCACGGAGCGGCCAGAGCTGCCCGGCCCCAGCAGGAGGAGCCTCCATGAGATGCCCCTACTCACTTGGCCTTCGCGACGTCCTCCTCCGTGACACCGCCCTGAGCAACTGCCTTCAGCTGGTTCAAAGCAGCTCTAATGACCTGAGGAAAATGGGATCACTTAAGGATTCTTCCAGCATTAGATGGCAGTATGTTCCTTCTATTATCTGAGGTTTTAGGAAGACTTCGGGGGAAAGCAGCTGACAGGACTGTGAGCTGAGCAGCTTTAAACAAAACTAAAACCACCGCAATAAATGTCAAAACGGAGCTAAAGAAAGCAGTGTGGACTTGAACCACAACAGCCAGTTAATTTATAGGGCATCACCATCCTCCATGAGAATATTTCACCGGAGCCAGCACATCTCTCGTGCTGACCTACGCGGGCCTACAGACGCGGGCCAGCAGAGCACAGCGTCCAGCAGCTCGTGCCCACATCGGGCACTGGCACTTCTCAGAGTGACCCGTTCCCAGCTGGCACGTCAGCACGCAGCACGCCGACACAGGAGCCGGGTGAGCTGCTTCTGACAGGTCTGCCACCGCCTCAAGGCACGAGGCTGCTCTGAGAGACAGGCTGCCAACACCTGCGTTCCAGTCAGCAACTCACCTCCCCAGCATGCGGAGCCTGCGATATGGTATAAAACCCAAAGAGCCCAGAATCAGAGTAATTCACATTAAACGCAGAAGCCTGCAAAATAAACATGATTATCTATTGTTTTGAGTGTCCCAACAACACGGTATCAAGAGAGGAAAACATTTACTATTAGGGTCTAAAGACTGGAGGATGCTTGGCTACATCTGTGCAAGGAAAAGATGACACTGGAATATCTCCTTGGAGGTACTTCACCTGAGGCAAGAACTACAAGGGCTGCTCTCAAAGTAGTGCCTCCTGTTCTACGATGCTGGCCCACGCCATCAGAGGTGGATGCTGGTGGGATGCTGGTAGAGGCTGAACCTTCCCACCAATATCCCATTACATTTTGCTGCTGTGTGACAGATGGCAGCAGAGGGGCACTGACAGAACGGAGCCTGACATGGAAATGCAGATGAAGCAAAGGGGTGTCACTGAATTCCTCCATGTGGAAAAATGGCACCCACTGACATTCACGGACATCTGGGAATGCTGATGGAGACCAAGCAGGGGCTGCTGGCACAGTGGGGTGGGAGCTGTGTTTCTGCAGTGGGGCAGTGGCAGCCATTCACCTCCACTGGTGCAGATCTGTACGAGTGCAGCATGCAGCTCTTGTTCAGCACTGGTGAAAATGCAGCTAGTGGTGGTGGCTGTGCTGAAGAACTGTGCTTTGTAGCTGAGGATTTGCTCTATCAAATGGTGTTATTGCGCTCTTTGTATCTGTTGTCGCTTCCATTGAAATAAAGAGGAAGCATTACTTTCAGAACAACTCACGTAACTAATGATGATTCTAGATGGAAGTGGCAGCCTCCCAAGGCCTTTTCCTGAAAAACTGCAGAAACCCTCGGAACTTACATCAAAAGGCTGAGTGGTTGCTTTGGCAATGCCCTGGTACAGCTTGCTGGTAACATTGCTTCCCCTCTTGATAAGTGGTCCAGCACCCAAAACGTGCTGAAGGACACTGAAAGCATTTGCTTCTGCACTTCCAACGGCAGCTCCTTCTGTTACAACAGCAGCATGGACAAGGCTGTGGCCATTCTGTTCTCGGATTTCTCCTGAAAGTACAGTAACAAGGAAAAAAATGTAATGCATTGTTCATTTAAAAACTACTATGCATTCAGAGGAATGAGAACATGCATAGCCAGGAGATTCTTCAGAGGGAAATCAAGGTGTGGATTTCTACATCTCCACTCTTTTTTACTTTAAAGCCATCCCCCCCGTGTCCTATCACTGTCCGTATATGTAAAAAGTTGGTCTCCCTTCTGTTTGTGAGTACCCTTCATGCACTGGAAGGCTGCAATGAGGTCTCCCTGGAGCCCTCTCTTCTCCAGGCCGCACACCCCCAGCTCCTCGGCCTGTCTCCATAGTAGAGGTGCTCCAACCTCTGAGCATCTTTCTTGCCTCCCCTGGCCCCGCTCCAACAGCTCCCACCCTTCCTGTGCTGAGGCCCCAGGCCTGGACGCAGCACTGCAGGTGGGGGCTCCTGAGGGCAGAGCAGAGGGGGACAATCCCCTCCCTGCCCGCTGCCCCCCTCTGCTGATGCAGCCCAGGATGCAGTCGGCCTTCCGGGCTGCGAGCACACACTGCTGCCTCATGTCCAGCTCTTCGTCCACCAGATCCTCCATGTCCTTCTCTGCAGGGCTGCTCTCCGTGAGTTCTTCTCCCAGTCTGCACACATCTGGGATTCCCCGACCCAAGTACAACAAACACCCCACACTGGGCCTTGCTGAACCTCATTAGTTCTCGTGTGCCCACTTCTCGAGCCTGCCAGCTCCCTCTGGATGCCGTCCCTCCCTTCTGTTGTGCCATCAGCAAAATGCTGAGGGTGCACTCAATCCCATCTCATCTGCATCAGTGATAAAGATGTTGAAGAGCACCGGTCCCAAGACGGACCCCTGGGGGACAGCACTTGTCAGCCTCCACCTGCACATAGAGCCATTGACCACAGTGCTCCGGCTGTGACCACCCGAGCAGTTCCTTATCCACTGACCAGTGCACCCTTCACATCCATCTCTCTCCAACTTAGAGACAAGGATGTGGTGCAGGACCGTGTTGAGTTGAAGGCCTTGCACAAGTCCAGGCAGACAACACCAGCTGCCCCTCCTTTGTCCACCGATGCCATCGCTCCATCCCAGAAGGCCGCCAGGTTCGGTCAGACACGACCTTCCCTTGGTGAAGCCGTGCTGGCTGTCTCAGATCACCCGCCCACCCCTCATGTGCCTTAGCATCTCCTCCAGGAGGATCTGCTCCATGGTCTTCCCTGGCACAGAGGTGATGCTCACCGGCCTGTAGTTCCCCGGGTCCTCCTTCCTCCTTTTCTTGTAAATGGCAGTGCTGGTTCCCTTTTTCCAGTCCCCAGGGACTTCACATGGCAGCCACAACTTTTCAAATCTGATGGAAGCAGCTCAGCAATCAGCTCAGGCAGCTCCCTTCAGACCCCAGGATGCATGTCATCCAGCCCCATGGAGTTGCATACATTCAGCCTCATGAGGCAGACCTGGACTTGCTCTGCCCATACAGTGGTGGGGAGTTTGCTCCCCCAGTTCCCAGCAAGAGGCTCAGGGGTGTGAGAAATATGGGAATCCTGGTTGCCAGTGAAGACTGAGGCTAAGAATTCACTGAGTACCTCAGCCTTCTCCACATCTGTGGGGGTGAGTTCCCCCTTTCATTTACCAGAAGGGGTATGCTCTCTCTCATCTGTCTCTTCTGACCAGCGTACCTACAGAGCCCCTTCTGTATGTGGGGAGGGATGTCACACCCCTCGCCAAGTTCAGTTCCATCTATCTCATCTTTCCTAATCCCATCTCTGCAAGGCTGGACAGTAACTCCGTGCTCGTCCCAGGTCACACACCCCTGCACTCCCTCCCAAGGCACATGAAGTCTCCTTCAGTGTTTTGCAGTTTCATTGTTGCAGCCTCCCTTAGCCCAGCTTGAAAAAGTAGGAGCAGGTGCAGTCCTCTGGCTTTATAACCCCCTCCGTCTCTTTCTGACATCCCAACAGCAGGCCCCTGGCCAGCATTACTCCTCTCCACGGAGGCTATGCAGCCCGCAAAGGGATGCGGCCCAGCCCGGGAGCTGTCCTGTGCATGTAGGGCGTTGTGCCGCTACCCCCCTCCCCTCACCCCCGTGTCAGCCGCCCTCCCACAAGCACTGCAGGCCCCTGGCCGCTCTGGGCCGCTCTCTTCTCAGCCTGGGGCCTCCTCCATTTCCAGACCTGCCTCTCGTGCCGCCATTCCCAACTCCACTGTGCAACATCATGCCTGCGCTGGAGCTGATCGCCTCAGAAAATTGTGAAATACTTGTCCTATTTATCATAAAAATGCTTATCCTGTTTTTCTAGAAACTGAAGTTATCCCATTGAAATGGTAAAAATTTCCTGTTTTCCCATCTGACTACAGAGTGATCTGACAGCCCAACCGAAGAACAGCCCGCAGTGCTGTGCAGACACTGCTCCGGAGGAGCTACGCGTCGCTTTGTGTTTCAGAGGAGACTTAACACACTCCAGCAGACCTTCCCTAAGCAGCTTACCAGCAGCTCCAGACAGTCCTAAGTGACTCCCTGCCTTCCCCAGTTCTTAAGAGAACCTTCTCAAACGCACCGAGCTACAACAGACGCTGGCTTGGTTTCTGTTTTATGATACACATGATTGTGTAGGTCAAACTTTGTTGAACGTATGAGTTTTCTTTTATCCCAAAACAGTGGGAGAAAGAAAATCCTCTGCTTATTTAGACCAAGATAGCTCTGAATGGTCATTTCCCACGCAGAGCATTCAGCACAACTATACAGCGCTCACCGCAACTTTGACTGCTACATCGTTGTACCAATGCTAAAACGAGTCACTGGGGGCAGAGAGCAGGGACACACTTACCCCCCCGGTAGGCGGCCTTTGTGCTGGAAGTGCCGGCTCCGCTTCGGATATTTAGAAACTGCTCTGCAACTCGCTTCAAGTCAGAGTGCTTTACACCTGTAATGCAATGGTTTATTCCAAGTAACGTCACGTTATCGAAAAAATGTCAGTTATAAAAGTTTCTTAAATGAACCGTAACACAGAGAATTCCTGCAGCAGTTTTCTTCTTGCGGTGCCTGCACAGAACGTACGTACCTATTCCCACAAGAGCCATTCTCGCACTCGTGAAATTGTTCTGTACGAAATGGTGAAGCTGTAACAGTAAAGCAGAGTTTTAGCTATTTTTGTACAAAGAACAAGGGGCAGAAGTGCGTTTCTGACGCCCCCTGTTCCGACCTCACGCTTCTGAACGCAACCAAGAGCAGCGCTCCCAGCGGAGCTGCCCAGGCTTTGTGCGCTGCACCGAGAGCTGCGGCCGAGCCGCACGACAACGGCCTCAATGCAAACGTGAGCACTGTGCTCACTACCAAAAGCCCCAAGGAAATGAGATAAGATAGTCAACACTGACTGTACATTTGGTAAGTTCCTTTTCTCTGCCAGGCGTTCTCTATCCTTGATAAGGAAACTGAGAGAGATTTATAGTGCAAGAATCCTACCTGCTCAGATGTAATTTTTCCAATTCTGTAGTCTGGGCAATACAAGGGGTTTGCCAGAGCAGTCTTGTAAGCTGCGGCATGCAAGTTTTCCAGCACTCCTAGGAGGAACAAACTTTCAGTAATGATGCTCCAGTGACGAGGATTAGGAATGACTCTCAATGCTGCGCTGGTGAAGCACAGCGGCGGTGCACCTCAAAGCGTTCATTCACAAGGCCTGCAAACACGGGACTGCAACAGCCCCATACAAATGAAAGTTTCATCTATAATCCTCAGGCAACAAACCTGGTCTGTACATTCCTATTCAGTTGGACCTTATAAAACTCTCAAGGACTTGCAGGTGCTCAACACCTTCTGGCCTCAACGGCAAGGTGCAACACAACCCAGTTTTTGTTCATTTCTGGGGGGAGGGTGGGTAGTTTCAGTAAGAGCAGTAACCTTGTCACGTACAGGCTGCAAAAATTTGTGGGTTTGTGAAGAAGTCGGGTAACAACAGAAAGACCGTGCCTATCACTGGGGAAAGCTGAAAAATAAAGCGGTCAGGGGACAGTGGGAAAGTTTTCCAAAGTTCCTCATTTCTAAGATGCATCCACAACACCAACACGGTGGATCAGAAATACACCTACCAACTTGAGGGCTCTGAAACGCGACTGCTTTGTCAACTTTTAACTGAGGCTGAAGATCAGTGACTTCCCACCGCCTGAACTCTGGAGCCGTGGTGACATTAAGGAGGTACTCCATTACGGTGTCACTAGAGAGACAAAGTAAGAAAGGCGTTCAGTGCAGCGGAACCAGCATGTATCTCTTTGGAAGTTGAAAGCAGCTCCAACCAACCCACAAGCAACATCTCAACACCAGAGCTCGCCACCCAGCCCGGAGCAGTAACCAGCACTGCCGGAGGAAGCGCCGCAACTGCCCTGCACTTCTGCAGCATCCAGGCGCTCAGTACCACGAACACAGAAGCAGAGCAGTAACGCAATGGTTTTCTATTTATCACCAAGATGTGACATTGGTGGTGCCCCGCCCAGGAGAACCACCCCCCCGCGGTACTACAGAGCCATCCAACTTCTGCTTGCAGCGCAAGGGATACCCACACGTCGTCACGCAGGCATTCAACAGAGTACGTCATCTTCTCTCTCGTTGAGTACACACTGGAAGAGAAACCACACAGAAGGTGTTTCAGCAGAGCACAGAAACATGCAGACTTCCACACATATTCTCCACTGACGGACGTTTTCATCAAGATCCTGACAGCAGTACCAGTTTAAGGAGTGAGAACGGCAGCACCTGAACACACACAGCCCTGCAGCACAAACAGACACACCTAGAAGCTGTGTGGAAATACCCAGGTAATACCGACTGCCTTGTGGCCAGCAGAGTCCAGGATATCGTGATAATTCAAGGGAAAACAACAAACAAGACTGAAGAGTAAAACCTGAAAAATGGCTATAAATATCAAATAAGGTGATTTAGAAATGACTCTCTGTGGGCAGAAAACAGTCTGCCTTTTCCACTCGCTCCAACACATTCTTTTCCTTAGCAAAAAAAAAAGCAGTGTCCAGAGTAACCTAACACACTGCTTTTAACCAGCCTCTGTATAACACAATCTTACTGCGTAACTTCCGATGAACGCTGCACGAACGCGTGCACAGCAAGGTAACCCTCATTTCTCTTAGGAGGGTTCTCTATGCTTAAAACTCCCAAATTGGGAAACTCATCTACTATCCAAATTGTTCTCAAAACTGCAGTAGGAGTGTTATCTGTTTCCCAAGAGAAAAACAATACCTCAGTAAGTCTCATCTTCAAGACAAGAAAGGCAGAAAGAACACTGCAGCTTCCTGGACAAACCGCGCTTCTTCCAGGTACACATCCACCCACATATTGTAATGCTTAAGATTCCTTTTGCCACATGGCTTCCTTTACTCTTACCAGGCCAGATAAGCTTTAAGCACCATCACAAACCTTAGGCTGCCCCCAACAGCTTCAATGCCACGAGTAATCCTGAAAGAGGATGCTCCCTTCGTAGTCTATTAAAAAAAGAAATAATAATAATAAAAAAGAGGTAGTTAAGATTACAGCTATCTTAAGAACAGATTTGCCTGATACAGGTCAGTGCTCCGGCAAAGCTGAAGCAGTCCGTGTTTATCCATTCCTACAGAAACCACTGCCCCATACACAGAAGCTGAGCCCACGTACCACACCCTTACTCCCAGTCCATTCTATCATTCTCTCTGATTTTCCAACACAATTACACCATTGCTCCCCCCGCCCCATACTATGGGAACAACCCAGATTTGGCTGAACATTTCACAGGATTCTTTAACTTGGATAAACTCAGCACCACCAGAACAAGGAAAGCCTGCACGTCCCGTCACATGACAAGCTGTCAGAGGAGAGTAATCACGGAAGTACAGAATGGTGTGGGTTGGGAGGGACCCCAAGGATCGCCCCGTGCCGCTCAGCCCCCGCCATGGGCAGGGCTGCCAAGCCCCTGCCAGGCTGCCCAGCACCCAGCCAGCCTGCCCCATGACTCCTGCTGTGGTCAGCGCCGACCCACCAGAATGCCCCTCAGAACTCTGCATGAGATCAGTGCCCACGTGCCTGCAGGAGCCTGGGCCCACAGGTTTCAGAGTCACAGAAGGAAGGGACCTACAAGGCTCATGGAGCCCAGCTCCTCCATGTAGGACACCCAAAATTCAAGCCGTATTTCTGCGAAATGTTCCTGACATGGAGTAACTCACGGCAGCGGCTAGGAAGAAGGCAATGAGCAGCTGAGGTGTTATTTTTTATACCTGGAAGTGAAGTGCACTGGACTCATTTAACAGCAAAGCTGCGCTGATCGTGCTGCTTAACTCCTAAGTGCCCCAGCCTGGCTGGCATGCGAGTGTCTGCATGCACAGCCAGACAGCAACCGAGGGAACCAGCGCCGAGGGGAGCAGCCACAGTGCTACGCCCAGGGCCGGCCTGCCCAGCACCGCTCACCCAGCAGCGGCAACAGAAGAGACCGCTACAATGCAGTGCCCAGAATCCATGCAGCGGTATTTCTGCAGAACCTGCAGCGGCTGTGCTACGGGTTTCAGCGCGCACCTTCCGCCTGTCCCTCTTCGGAGCTGTTTAAGGATTGCTGTCAGTGAATTTGTCTGATTCTTTTTTGAATCTGCTGCTACGTACCTGCCCCACAGCACCTGGTACAGCTGAAGCTAACACAAAGCAGGAAAGGGAAAGAAAGGAGCTCACACCAACCCTGGTGCAACTAGTGAGAAAAGCCATTTGGAAACACTTCCCACACACACGTTTGTGTTCGTGTCTCACATCCAAATCGACTTTTACTGCAGCTTAAGCAAAACGAGCCCCACACTAGTGTGACAGACACACAGGAACATTGTTAACTGCACCACGAGAGAGCGCAGCTCTACACAGACAGCACTGCCAGGAAGTAACGCCGCTCCTCCGGTGCTTACGCCCCTGATCCAGCAAGCAAAGTGCATTGTTTGCAATACAGCACAACCTCTTACATATCCCCTCTTTTTGCTGCCCTAAGTCTTCTACCATTCCATCCACCACCAAAAGCAGGAGCAGAGAATAAATACCCACCAAAGCGGATGCAAGACGAAGCAAATGCGCAGTTCCCAAGTTACTGGTGGTTTCATATCTGCTGCCCGCCTTGATGAACACTCCAATCCTCGAAGCCGGAGAAAAGTTTTCCAGAGACGCAATAATTAATCCATTTGGTAATTTAGTGATCTGCATTAAAAGCAACATTCAGGTTACCGAGCCACTGGACATACTGTCACAGTTCTGCTTTGGTTGACTTAAAAAAGGAGAGAGAGAAAAGAAATTCCCGTGCTGATACTGACCTCCAGATCCTCAGACTCCGGAGACAGTTTCACTCGTTCTGCAGTCGCTGGCACTGCAACTTTAGGCGCTACTTTAAGTGAGTACAGCCTCTTCTGGAGGACAAAGCAGAATAAAAAGACTTTGCTCTATTCGTTAATTACCACATGCTAATGAAGCAGTTTATTTTAAAGCTGAAATACATTGAACGACTTAGAAACACAGAACGAAAATACAGACTCCCTTTTAATTCCTCTGATTGCTTTTCCATCACAGCTGAAACCTGCGCAATGACTTAAATGAGGTCTCTGGAAGGTCAAAAAGCAGCACCTCAGGGCAGCGCCCTTCTGTTTTCCTTTGCACAGTATCAGCATCCACTGCACTATGCAGTCTGTAGGAATACCGTGCAAGAATTAACTGAATGAGCTCCCACAATCCCCATCTATACTGCAGGGAACTGTACGTATCCGGTACAGCAGCTCAGCCCCAAGCCAGGACGTCTCCTTATCTGCAGAGCAACACTCAGCAGCGCCTTCCAGCTGAGGGGGGCACGCTGCCAGAGCCCCCCCTTGGGTACTAGGCAGCAGTGGCACTAATCACAGAATGGTTGGGGTTGGAAGGGACCTTTCATATCATCTCGTTCCAACCCCCTGCTGTAGGCAGGGACACCTCCCTCCAGCCCAGGTTGCTCACAGCCCCACCCAGCCTGGCCTTGAGTGCTTCCAGGGACAGGGCATCCACAGCCTCGCTGGGCAACCTGTGCCAGTGTCTCACCACCCTCACAGGGAAGAATTTCTTCCTAGTATCTAGTCTAAATCTCCCCTCTTCCAGTTGAAAGCCGTTTCCCCTCATCCTGTCATTACTTGCCCTTTTATATAAATTCCTCCCCAGCTTTCCTGTAGGCCCTTCAGGTCCCGGAAGCACTATAAGGTCTCCTCAGAGCTTCTTCTCCAGGCTGCAGAGCCCCAGCTCTCCCAGCCTGTCCTTGTAGGGGAGGTGCTCCATCTTCTCATCATCTTTGTGCCCTCCTCTGGACCCGCTCCAGCAGCTCCATGTCCGCCTTGTGCTGGGGTCCCAGGGCTGGACGCGGCGTTCCGTGTGGGCGCTCACGAGAGCCGTTCCCCGCTGGGGCCTCGGGCAGAGCGCTGCTCCTCAGCAGTCGCTCGGCGCCCGGCGGACACGGCGCTCCCAGCAGCCCGCTGCCACGCTGCGGGGCCCGTGCCGGACAGGCCTCACCGCGGGGCCCAACCGCAGCCGCAGCCCGCGCCCCGCCCGACCTTCAGCGCCGCTCCGCGGCCCGCTCGGGCCCGGCCCTACAGCCGCGAACGCAGCCCGCCGCCCGGTTCGTCCCCCCGGGCGGGCCGCCCGCCCGCAGCCGCCGAGGCCCAGACGAACTCTCCGGCCACGGCCTCCCCCCTCTCCACCGCGCACACCGCCCCCGAGCGCCGCTCACCGCGAGAGAGCGGGCGGGTAACGAGAAGCGCCTCATGGTGCCGCGCCGGCAGCCGCGCCGAGCAAGGAGGACGAGATGGCCGCGGGGAGGACTCCCCCTTCCCGGCGTGCCCTGCGCCGTGCGGCGCTCCAGCAGCGCAGCGCCGCGACTCTACTGCTCCCGCTCGGGGCCGGGGCCGGGCCGC
>NC_034421.1:15385163-15489210 GCF_002078875.1 Numida meleagris | reverse complement strand
TTGCGTGCGCTGGTTTCTTTGCTTCTCCGTTTGCCATGGGCTCGACGCCGCCCGTCTTCATCGGCTCCGCGGAGGTGGAGCGGCTGCTGCCCCGCGCCAGCCTGTTGCTGCCGGGTCTGGAGGCCGCGCTCCGCAACTTCTCGGCGGGTGCGGCGGGAGGCGTGGAGCAGCCCCTGCGCACCGTGCTGCCCGTGCGGCCGCACAGAGGGTGAGGGGCGGCCGGGCCGCGAGTTTGTGTGCGCGTGTGCGCGCGTTTCTGCGTGTGTGCGGAGGCTGCGGGTCCGCCTCGGGCCGCTGCTGAGGCGCCGTCTCCCCGGCAGGTACCTGGGGGTGATGCCCGCCTACAGCGCCGCGGACGACGCGCTGAGCACCAAGCTGGTGACGTTCTACGAGCGCCGGGACGATTCCTCCGTGCCCTCCCACCAAGCCACCGTCCTGCTCTTCGACCCCGCCAGCGGCTCTCTGCGAGCGGTGCGTCCGCGGGGCCGGGCCGGCTGCCCCCGGGGTGCGGGCGCGGGGCCGCGGCGTTATTTGCTTAGGGAACGGCGGGGCTTCGGGGAACCGTGACCACTTTCGCTACTCTGTTGCAATGATGGTTAATAAGTGAAAGGGTAATAGAGCTGGCATGGATTTCTCTTGAAATGGAGCCTTTCCTTTTTTTTTTTTTTTTTAAAGTCTCCAGTTCAGTTGCAGGCAGCAGTTCTCGCACACCGAGGCTGTGGTGCCCCATTGCAGATGGGGAAATCCGCAGTGCCCCCCAACTGCTGCGCTCTGTGCTCCCTGCAGCACGGGCTTCAGGCCTCGGTGCTGTGTGCCCTGCAGCACGGCGCGGTGCCTCTCGTTTGCAGGTTGCTGGAAGATTTGGCACTTGCTGCGTTTTCTGTGTGTCTCAGTCTGGTGGTTGTTTTTAATTTGGCAGGTCCTTGATGGCAGTGTCATCACAGCAAAGCGCACAGCAGCGGTTTCTGCCATAGCTACCAAGGTCAGTCTTGGGTTGCCTGAATCGGGCTGGAGCGCCGTGTGTCACCACGTGCGGTAGCGGCGGGCTCATGGGAACAGGGTTTGTTTCTTGTGGGTGCTTCTGAGGATGGCGGCCTGACCACGATGGCTGCGAGGTGACACCGTGATGACCGTGTGACACTGCAGGGTCTGTGTCTGAAGGCGCCTGGCATGGATCTCAGTGTGTGTTGCTTTGTGTTGCCTTCAGAGTCTTCTTTTAAAGCACGGCTGGGCTGCTAGGGGTATGGGGAGAGCAAGTCGCTTAGCATCACACAGCAGCGTGCTAGCTCCACCTCAGAGCCAGGCAAGAGGAAGAGGGCTGGAGCTGAAGGGTACTTCTGATTTTTTTTTTTAACCCCTCAGCGTTAAGACCAAACAGGGCTGACCTCAGCACTTTGCTATCAGCACTCTTTGTGCCAGCCTGGCTCTGTCTGCAGCACCAGAACGGAATTGGCAGAAAGCTGGACTGAGGAACCTGTCCCCAGGAGCTTCTCCTGCTCTCGGGGGCAGGGGAACTTGCAGAGGGCCCCCAGAACACAAGGGTCATCTGTTGTCCATCCCGCTGTGTTGCACGTGGGCACTCTGACTGCTGTCCTGTGGCTGGGCTCTGCTGGCTCAGAGGAGCTTGGCTGCTGGAGGGGCTTCCCCATTAGCCCTCACTGTCATCTGCTGCTCTGGGAAGCTCTCAGGAACATCTGAGTTTTGCTCCTCATCGTCATCATGTCCCCTCCATGGCACTCAAGACTCCTTGCTTTTATGCAAGGAACCTTTGAGATTAATGCTTCAGAGCCTTTGAAAGGAATGTTAGGAAGAGTTGTTGCTACTGAAAAACATGATCAATGAGTTTTTTTCCTTCCATTTTCTTGCAGCAGAATAAGCATTGAGAGCACAGCTCAAAAGCTTTTCATGCAGAAGTGAGTGGCTGTAGTGAAAGCACAAACAAGAGACAAAGATAGCTTGAGACCGTGCTCCAGCAGCCCTCGCTTCTCTCTTGCCAAGTGCTGGTGAATCACAGGAGAGAACTGAACCAGAAAACCAAAAGCAACCACAGAGCTGAACCTGGCAATGATTCCTTGGGCATTCCTGTTCTTACTGTACAGTGTTTCCTACATCAGCGGTTCCACCATCCCTGTTGTGTCTAGAGCTCTTATTGAGGTTCCAGGATACAAATGCATAGCAATACAGTATCTGAGAAGCAGTATTTTTTCCTCATAGATTAAACTATATGGACCCCTACTGTGCAGATAGGGGACAAATGTGGACATAGGCAAAGTAGGAAAAAAGATCCCCCCCCCCCCAAAAAAAAAAAAAATCATGTCCTGACAGTGACCGTGCTTCTGTTGGTGCCTAGCAAATAAACTTTAAATCCATGGACCAATATCAATCAGATGTGACAGGAGTGAAACCTGCTGAGTTACTAAGGCCCTAAAAGCTCCAGGAACGTCAGCAGCTGAGAAGAGGGAGAAGTTGTGTTCATGCCCTGCTGGGGCAGGGAGCTTGGCTGCTAGCAAGGAGCAGCCTGCATCTCAGCAGCTCCCATTCTACTGCTGTGTCATTATTCCCTTTGCTTTCTCAGCCCATCAGAAAAGGGGTGGGAGGATGCTGAAAGCATGCCTGCATTGGTATGTTGTGGGGGAAGGGAAGGAGCTGGGGATATCGCAACAGGGCTAGGCTGGGCTGGGCTGGGGGTATTGCCCCTCTTGGAGGAGCCTGGGGCTGGTCAGGATCGCCTCTCGCAGCACCCAGTCCTGCTTGCACTGTGGTCCGTGGCTTTATGGCTGCAGGAGCTCTGTCTGGGGGCTGCCCTGTTCTCAGCCAGCACAGAACACGGGCGTCACAGTTCTGTGCTTCGTTAGTCATGTGGATGCGGTACGTTTTGCTAATACTGCTGCGTGCCATGGGAGCCACGATGGTCCGTGCTGTCGTACCTCAGGTCTGAATTCCAAGGGTTGTGTGCTGAGGCCCACAAGCACACCAAGGGGAGCACTGCGGCTGCTGGCACCAGCTGTTGTGTCACTGCACGTGCATGTGTACGTAGTGCGGTTCTGCATGAAGTCATGGTTCTTTTCCCTAAAGGAACTATGGGGGCTGCTTGCTTTTGTAGTACTGAGATCTGTTTGTTATACCAGCTAATATATTTTCTGACATGTCTGCTTTCCTTGGTGCCGTCCAGCTGTTAATGCCGAGATCTGCAGAAGTGCTGTGCATTTTGGGAGCTGGTGTTCAAGCGCGCAGCCACTACGAGATCTTCACGGAGCTGTTCCCGTTCACAGAGGTACCGGGCACCCCGGGGCGTGCTTTGCTGGTGCTGGTAAATGCAGCTGTGCAAGGGCTGTCCTTCTAGCTGCCCAACGCAGCCCTGCAGGTGGGACCGCCCACCCGAGAAATTGACTCACGTGTGTCATGACAATGGTAAAGCGAAAAAGACCCACCTATGGAAAGCGGAATGGTTAGCCCTGCCTCAGCAGGGAGAGCTCCCCCGCTGATCTGCTTCTCCTTTTCCCTGAAGGTCAGAGTGTGGAATCGCACCAAGGAGAACGCGCTGAAGCTGGCGAGCTCGGTGGGCGGCGCGGTGAGGGTCTGCGCCACGGCCCAGGAGGCGGTGGTTGGGGCCGATGTGATTGTAACGGTCACCATGGCAACAACACCGATTCTGTTTGGAGAATGGGTGAAGCCAGGTGCCCACATCAACGGTACGCCGTGTTCTGCTCACTTCGGGCACCTTTCTTGTGGGGCGCGATCGCAGGCGGCCTTGGTTCCGCGTGGCTGCTTGCCTCGCCTTCCCTCTCGGTTGCCTGCACTAACACGCTGCTTGCAGAGCGGCTCCTGCTCGTGCTGTTGTTCCACCGGGAGCTGCTGTCCTTCCCCACGTCTCTGTTTGTTCCTTTCTGTGCTGTTCGTGTTGGCTTCTCCCTGAGCTAACAGCCAACATCAGGCGGTACCCAGGAGCCTCTTGCTCAGACCTCCCGTGGTGGAAGTTTCAGGGGGCTGTCGCTTTTTCTGCTTTGTAGCGATGCTCTCAGTGTTGTTTGGGCCGTGGGCAGGCTGGCGCTGCTAATTGCGGGCCGGTCCGGGCGTCCCACGTGGCGGTGCCGAGACAAAGGGGACAATTGTCAGGGCACGGCACCAGGCCGTTCCCACGGTGCGGCAGCAGCCCTGCGATCCCCCCGGCTCCGCTCAGCCCTTGGCCACGCTGTGTGCCCTGCTGTGTGCTGCAAGCAGCACCAAAAGCAATTAAGATCCTCAGTCATCAAGGCAACGCAGACACAAAGACTCTTCTTTCCTCCTCTCTTCCACCCCCGCCCCCTGAGGCACGCAGGCAACGTGGAGCTTGTTACTCCACTAACACTAAAAGGCACTCTTTAAAAGCATTTAACTGCAATAACTTTTTAATTAACCTAGAAGTTGTTCTTAGTGATCTTTCTGTACTCAGAAAGTTAAATTCGTGGATTTGTTTCTTGTTGTGGATAGTTGTGTAAGTTAACGCTTACGGGGTTGGGCAGAAGAAGCTGTAGGTTTGGGCATCCCAAGCAGTAACACCGAGCTCTGCGTGCACGCGGGTCCTGGCAGCAAGGTCTGCTCGAGATCACTGCGCGGTTCCTCACGGCTTGTCCTTTATAGGCACATGGTATAGACACAGTCTGGATCACATGAAAGGGTGACAAAATTCAGGTGCTTTGGTGCTGATGTGATGGAAGAAGAGGAGGGTGTGAGAGGCGCTGGGCAGAGGGACATGATTCCCGTGTGCCTCAGCTCTGGAGACTTGTGGGCAAAGATGGCATTTGCTAGAAGCATTGTCTTGGAGGAGACGCGTTAGTTAGCTCTGCTTACAAACAAAAACACAGCAAACAAGCTGCTCTGACTCAAGTCAGTCTGGTTTTGCTTATGAGGAACACAAGAGCTTTGTTGGCAGCCGCAGCCCTATGGTGCCTGGGGTAGCATGCCTCTCCGTGCACAGCACGAGCAGCGTGCTGCGTTCCCACGCCCGCGTCCATTGTCGCTTTGTGTGTGTCTTCGGACAAAGCACGTTTTGATTTGCTCGAAGCGTTTCTCTCGAGCTGATCGGTTGTCTTGTCTCAGCCGTCGGAGCGAGCAGGCCGGACTGGAGGGAGCTGGACGATGCGCTGATGAAGAGCTCTGTTCTGGTTGTGGATTCCAGAGAGGCAGCTCTCACAGAGTCGGGAGATGTCATCCTGTCTGGGGTGAGTCTCCTCCTCTTGGCGGTGCAGTGATTGAGGTGAGCTAGTCCTGGGGACGGGCTGTGCCGGAACTGGTAGAGCACTGGGTGGGCAGGTGCCCATCCCAGGCCGGGGCTGCGAGGTGGGCGGGTTTCAGACGCGGAATTAATTTGAGATGTCTGAGGTATAACCATGTAACTTCCATGTCGGTCGTTACATGGCACTGTGTTCCAGCAGTGTGCCTTCAGCCCTGCCCTTGGCGTACAGTAACCAAGTGCTGTTTTGGAAAGACATACATTTCTTGCGCTGTTTGGTCATTGGCATAAATATTTCAAATCTTTGATTCAAATCTGTCCCCCTCTTTCTGTAAGATCTCAGTGGGAGCGATGCAAATCAGAGCTCAGGATGAGGCAAGCTGACAAGCAGTTATTGTTCTGCAGAAGGCCGGGAGGGACTGCTGGCACTCCAGCACTGCTCTGTCTCAGCTGCTGTGCAGAACGAGAGTGGTTTCCCCTCCTGATGTCCGACACGAGAGGCTCGGATACAGTGGGGGTGTGGAACACCGCTGGTTTTGCTGGGCGGATGACAAGATGCCTGCTGGGAGAAGCCCAGTTCCTGAGGGCGGTCTGACAGCTGCCCATGGTGGTGGTTCTTCTTTCTCTCCGCTCTGTGATTTCCATCCGGTTCTGCAGGTCTGGGTACTGATTTCTTTCACCACGGGGAAGAGCCAGTTACGGGATAGCAAAACTGGAAGAGCTGCATTGACAATTGCTGAGGATACAAATGTTTTAATGTACACATAGATATCACATCTGTGTAAACACCCGTCTGTTTTGCAGGCAGAGATTTTTGCTGAGCTGGGGGAGGTGCTGAAGGGTACAAAACCAGCGCTGCCCGAGAAAACCACGGTCTTCAAGTCTCTGGGTAAGAGCAGCTCCTGCTGCACGCAGCCCGACCAGCAGGGCCTGTCCCTTGGTGGGGCTGCATATGGGAAGGCTGCTGAGCGGCTTCTGAGCTGCTGTGGGAGCTGTACTCTCCCTCGTACCTTGTCTGGCAGGACTGCACGATGAAAGGTGATAAGAAAGCAAACAAGCAATGGGAAAAGTACACTTCCCACTTCAGCATTATTCAATGTGAGCGCAGAGCGTATGGAGGCAGCTCCAGGCGAGCGCTGCTGTCTCGCCTGCTGGGCTGACCGTGGGTAACGTGAGAGCGCAGGGTGCTCTGCAGCCCCGCTGGGGAAGGAGCAGCGGTGCTGGTGGGCGGCCATGCGCTGCGCTGCGCTGCGTGCCGCAGCCTGGGGCGTCTCACTGGAATGAGCGCTGCCTGGCCAGGTCAGACTGGCATTAACATCCCGTAGGGTGGATGAGAGGGAGTGGTGGCAGTAACTCTGAATGCAGCGCTGCGGGTGATGGGGTTGCCAGGTGGATGCTGCCTGCACTTTGTGCAGCTGGGGAACTGTTTGAAGCTAAATCCAATTCTGTTTCAGGGATGGCAGTTGAAGATACTGTAGCTGCAAAGTTCGTGTACGATGCGTGGTCAGCTGGCAACTGAAGAGAGAAGTCTGCAATGCCAGCAAGGCCGTGAAGTACCAGCAGATGGCTTACACTTGATTCCCTTGCGTTTCTGGTTAACAAGATGGGCAGCGATCCCCCCTGAATGCAGCCCTTCTACATCTTTCAAGAATGAAAACTAACTCTTCAGTGGAACTTCCTGCTGTTTTCTGTAAGCAT
Source organism: Numida meleagris (assembly GCF_002078875.1). Taxonomy (NCBI): domain Eukaryota; kingdom Metazoa; phylum Chordata; class Aves; order Galliformes; family Numididae; genus Numida; species Numida meleagris. The sequence goes on along the minus strand of NC_034421.1, from coordinate 15,482,300 downwards.
TAGGTACCTGCAGCACTGCTAGCTAACATCTCGCACCTAGTGGTGCGCGTGGGATGTCAGCACTTACACTAACAGGGGTGTTTTTCACGCTTTCCTATGTCCTCCCTAATAATTTATGGCGTGGGAATCCAGGGGTAGCTCTCGTGCTTTTAGAGGGGTAACAGACGGCTTGGAGACTGGCGTTCCATATGTGGAGCTGTGCTGGTGCTTAAATTCAGCGGTGGTCGCGGTGCAGTGCTGGCTGCGAGCGGCTCCTCAGCCCCTCTGGGGAGCGCAGCCCTGCTGGGCTCCAGCGCAGCTGCTCCGTTCCCGCTGGGATCAGCCAGGCCCTCCTTGCTTCCAGCCCCTGGCAGTCCCCCATTTCCTGCCCCCAAACCCAACTGGTCTTCATTTAGGAGTGCATTCCCGAGCAAGACCTGTGCATGAAGCCGTGCCTTCCCTGCAGATAGGCTTTATCATAGGAGACCTGGCTCAGATGGACTGAAACTGCACGGAATCCTTCCCTTGCTGCTTTCCTGCCCGCAGTTTTGCCTTTTTTTTGCTGGAGGGACTCGCACAAAATGTCGGCGCTAAGGATGTATTTTGATTTAACGTTTCCCTGTGTTTGTTGGGAGATTTCCTTACTCACCTCTGGTGTTTGCAAGCTGTTCTCGAAGTGTCTTGGCACTGTAATAATGCCAGCTGATTTCATCTAGTAGAACTTCAAGTACACAGGGAAATAGATTCCACCTGGCTGTACCGTGCGTCCGTTGGAAATAGTTCTTACTCATCGGGTCTTTGCTGGGCAGGAATGTCTGTGGTTCTCCCTTGGCAGCAGAGCCAGGAACGCTCTGCAGAAGGAGGGGTTCCCATTCTGTGCCGTTCCGTGACAGCTGCCCGGCGGGTCGGGCAGCGGCTGAAACAGCGGTGGCCATGTACGCAGCTCCCTGCATCACGCTGCTGCTGTGCCTGGGAGCTCCGTTGCTGCTGGCCTGCGGCTCCCCGCGGGCCGACCCGCCTTCCTGCGCTGGGGAGGAGTGTGTGGGGTCCTCCGTGGCAGTGCTGGAGGGTCAGGGCGGGGAGGGAAGGAGGTAGCGAAGCGCTGCATGTGGACGCCTCGTTGGCAGATAGGTACGTGTGGAAGGGTTAATGAGGACAGTGTGAGTGGTGTAGGCAGCATTCCAAATGTGAGCTGGGTGTAGAGCAGTGGAAGGGCAGTGAGCAGCAGCGTGCAGCCGGCGCGGTTCTGGCACAGCCCGGTGCTGGGGGAGCAGGGCAGAAGGACGCGTTCACTTGGGTAAGGGTGGAACTCGGCTGCTCTTGCTGCTGTGGGTGGAAACAAGAACAGACATTTCTCTCCCAGCTTCTGCATGTTTTAACGATGGCAGTGTTACCCTTGTGCTTTTAGAGTGCTTTTTTCTTCGTATCATTTGTAAAGTGCTGAGAAACGTGTCTGTGGCTGTTACTGCGGTGCCGGGGAACGCCGCTGCCTGGGAGCCGTGCCAGCCGTGGGCACAGCGGGCGGTGCCCATGAGAGCCCCACGTCCGCACGGGGCAGTGCTGTGGGGCTGGCCGGGAGGCACGCTGCTTGTGGCGGTGCTCGCAGATCATTGTCACTCGTACTATTCTACAGACCGTGATCTTAGAGAAGCCGACGGCACAAAGCAGCGCTCTCAGCATCTGCTGGCGATGGGAGCCGCTGCGAGCCCGGCCTCGGCGTTTGGCTTCCCAGTGCCTGAAGGGGAGCTGAGCTGTCCGTCACCGTGGGGCCACTTGGGTGTCTTCTCTGGGGTTTTGTAGGGCAAATAACAGGCTTAATTGGTCTGCTTACTTCTCTTACCAATTAAGAGTCTCAAGATTTGTTGTAACTCTCATTTATGTTAAAATTAAATAGCTCCTGTTTGACTTGCGTTTTGTTGTCCATTGCTTCTGTTCTGGATAGCTGTGTGGGCTTTGGTCTTTGCTTTGTTCTTTTAGATCAGGAGGAAAGCAGTTGTTGTTGCAGTGATCGCTGTTCTGGTAAATGTGATCATGGAGCGTAAGGGGGAACTCGGAGCTGCTCTGCTGGGATGCCCGGTTCTGCAGCCGCTGTCCGGCACTGCGCATTCCCTCCTCTTGATGTCTGACCCCTGCACAGCCAGAAATCCATAAGGAAATGACACCGTGGTGGTGGTGGAACTCTGCTTCTGTGAGCTGTCATTGCTCTGCAGTTCAGGCAGGATTGTAGGACTGTACAAGCGAGTTGCATCTCCTGCTGAAATGCGCTATGCAGATGTTACTGAGGAGCTGCATCTATGATTCTCTAATCAAAATAGTTCCAAATTATTTAAAAAAAAAAATGAAAAGCTATGGGGAAATGGAAAAACACAAGTGGGGAAAAGGAATGGAATGTGAATTTTACTGTTTTTTCCCCCCTGTTGTTCCGTGTGCCTGTTTTATACCAGAAGTTCATTTCCAGGACCGCCTGCAAGTAAAGGGTCTGTCTTCCTCTCCCCCCATCAGGAAAGGGCAAAGCACAGGTATCCTGGGGCTTTCTCAGTTCCCTGAAAGCCAGTGTCATGTGTGCTTCTGTGGAGCTTCCTGCTCAGCCTCCAGGTGCATCTCCAGCAGGACAAGGGGCTCCTGGGGGCTTCTCGCTCCATCTGCCAGTTCCACAGAGTTAACAGAGATCACAGAATCATAAAGTGACTTATGTTGGAAAGGGCCTTGAAGATCTCCCAGCCCCACCCCAGCATGTTCTGGCTGCCCCCCAACTCCGGCTGCCCAGGGTCCGACCGTGGCTCTGAGCACCTCCAGGGATGGGCACCCACAGCTCCGGGCGGCAGTGCCAGCGCCTCACTGCCCTCTGAGTGAAGGATTTCTCACCTAAAATCTCCTCTTTTAGCTTAAAGTCTTTTCCCCTTGTCCTATCACTATCTGCTGGAGTAAAAAGTCAGTTTCCCTCCTGTTTATAATCTCTCTTTGAGTACTGGAAGGCTGCAATGAGGTCTCCCCGAAGCCCTCTCTTCTCCAGGCCGCACACCCCCAGCTCCTCGGCCTGTCTCCGTAGTAGAGGTGCTCCATTCTCTGAGCATCTTTCTTGCCTCCCCTGGCCCCACTCCAGCAGCTCCCATCCTTCCTGTGCTGAGGCCCCAGGCCTGGACGCAGCACTGCAGGTGGGGGCTCCCGAGGGCAGAGCAGAGGGGGACAATCCCTTCCCTGCCCGCTGCCCCCCCCGCTGGTGGTGGAAGCCAGGATTCCATTGGCCTTCCTACATGGGCTGCAGGCGTGTACTGCTGTGTACAGCAGTGTGTACTGCTGCCTCATGTCCAGCTCTTCGTCCACCGGAACCCCCACGTCATCCTCTGCAGGGCTCCTTCTCCCAGTCTGCACACATCTGGGACTCCCCGACCCAAGTACAACACCCCACACTGGGCCTTGCTGAACCTCATTAGTTCTCGTGTGCCCACTTCTCGAGCCTGCCAGCTCCCTCTGGATGCCGTCCCTCCCTTCTGTTGTCCCATCAGCAAAATGCTGAGGGTGCACTCAATCCCATCTCATCTGCGTCAGTGATAAAGATGTTGAAGAGCACCGGTCCCAAGACGGACCCCTGGGGGACAGCACTTGTCAGCCTCCACCTGCACATAGAGCCATTGACCACAGTGCTCCGGCTGTGACCACCCGAGCAGTTCCTTATCCACTGACCAGTGCACCCTTCACATCCATCTCTCTCCAACTTAGAGACAAGGATGTGGTGCAGGACCGTGTTGAGTTGAAGGCCTTGCACAAGTCCAGGCAGACAACACCAGCTGCCCCTCCTTTGTCCACCAGTGCTGTAGACTCTGAAGCACTTCCCAAAACATGTTGGATGCATGTGACAACCAAATGGACCAATTTTTGTGCAGAGATTCCATGCTGCAGGAAGGGAAGCTGCCATGCTTCAGCACACTCCATGCCAGGCTGTGGTGTTGTGGGGTGGGCAGCCTCATCGGGCTGGGGGCAGACAAGGACCGGCTGGGTGGGGAGGGTCAGCTTTATAGGGTACCCAAGTGGCATTGCAGAAGAAAGGGCAGTAGGGCTTTGATGAGTGTCAGGGCGGGGAATGGGGTTGTTGTCTTCGTCGGGCACTGTTCCCTGCGCCTCTGCATCAGTGACGTGGCTGACAAGGACCAGATTTGACCCTTCAAATTCCACTCCTTCTATACCTTCTTTTTTATAAGGTTCATTGTTTGTTTCTTGCTTCATTAAGGATTGGCGAATCTCAGCCACAACCAAACCAATGCTGAGCCCGGGTGGTGCTGCCTGGCCTATCCCGCTGCTCAGGGCCAGCAGCTGACACTGCGCAGCATGGGAGTCAGATGGCACCGCTCAGCACAGGGAAATACAGCATGCCAAGTATAGGAATCCAAAGGGAAAAAACGCAGCAGGAAGTCCAGCCATGGAAAGGAATCATGAGCAAATCAGAGAAGAAAATGTTGAAAGAATGGAGCGTGACATATAGATCATTAACTAGGATTCGTGTCCACGAACACCGCATACTCTGAAGGAAAAGCACGGTGCCTCCCCAGCTATGAAATCAGTCTGTGAGAAAACAGCCCTGCTCATCACCTGCCTGCCTGCTCTCACAAGCACTCAGCTGCGTGGTGCTCCCAGGCTGGGGTGGCAGCGAGCAGCAGCAGGCACCGGTTGCAGGGTTCTGGGTCCTGGGCCGGCGGGACAGCTGCGCCCTGCAGGGACCCACAGAACGGATAAACACCTGGAAAAGAGAACTTTGGCCTCCTGTCGATAGAGAGATTGCCTCTCAGTGCCGCTTAGCACGCTGTGCATGCTGGCACCTAGTGAGACGAGAGAAGGTGCCGCTCACCCTGCGCGCCTCTCGGTAGGGATTTCAGGTGTTCCTAAGGAACAGCAATAAAGCAGAGAAACGTGAGAGAAGGCGCAGAGCTTGCTGTGAAATACTCTTATTTATGTGAATTCAGACACAACTGGAGGCAATGAGCCATGGCTGGAACCAACGTTTGGATTTTATTCTAGTAGAGCAGCAGCACCGAGAAGAGCGGTTCATAGCAATCTAACAAAGGAATAGAGAAAGCCTGGAAGCCCTGAGCTCTGGGAGCACTCAGGGGGTTTCGCAGAGGAGTGGAGCGGCTGGTTAAGCCGGGCGGTGCGCTCAGCACTCAGTCACACCCAGGGGGGTGGAACAGCAGGGAGAACAAGCCCTGGATCTCCAGCTCTTGGTTCTTGCTGTCACATTCTCTCTTTCCGGCAGAATGTGCCCCGAATCTGCACTCCCCACAAAACAGCCACCACCCGCAGCGAGAAGCCCTGGCCTTGCTACATGTCCCAGAGTGATCAGTGGGCTCTTTGCCCTTTGCATTACGAGGAGCTCTTTGCCCTTTGCATTAGCGGCGGTTAGAGAAGAGTTGCGTGCTGTTTTGAAGCAGGAAAAGATCATCAGCCTGCAGACTGCAGCAGTGGGGATGCTGGTTTACAAGCAAGTATCTACAGTCCTTCCGGGATCCTGGAATGCCCGTTTCCTTTTACTCACAGCGTTCAGGACTTTCTTTCTCGGCCCCAGCTCCACCTGAATGCTCTGTAGATCTTCATCAGAACACAGCATCAGAGCATCTAAATCCATTTTTTCCCTCATGAAGACTGGTAGAAACTCATCCAGCATCTGTGAGGCCAGAAACACCTCCAGGGGCGTGCTCTCTGCTTCCTCGTCGTCCCAGAGCAGCTCCTCCTCCTGCCAGGGGACCTCAGCACCACTTCCAGCATCGCCTTCCATGCCGCTCTCAGCACTTTCATTCCGGAAGAGCTCACTGGACATTTTAAAGCTGATGTCTTCTTTCTCGGAAGACACGGTTCCAGGATCTATATCCGCAGCCAAATTCCTTCCAAACACAATCTTGCCGAGACCTGGCCGTGTGAAAATGGAGAGCTGGCTGTCATCGTTCTGTAGGTCATCCTCCTCTTTCTCATCGAACAAGTGCATCACACTTCCCCTGTCCCCGCCATCTGCCTGGCCATTGCTTTGTGGCTCCTGGCTTCTCGTGCTGCCAGCCATCCTTTTTGCCTTCAGTTTGAAGGTATCTTTCAGATTTTTGGAGAAAGGAGCTGTTGCATTTGAAGTGAAGAGAGTTGGCACCTTCACCCTGGAGTTAGTCCCTCTGGAGGAGGTCACCGAGCCAACCTTCTCCTTCATATAGCTCCTGTTCATTTCGTGCTGGTGTTTCTCTTGCCGCTTCTCGCACTCCTTGATCTGTTTCTCCACATTCCTCTGTGCCTGGGCCTTCTGTTTGGAGACCTTCCTGGGGTTGGCTATGTTCTGCTCTGTGGCGGCTCTGTCCAGGAGTCTGACACACTCGTGGCGATCTCTGCTGGCAGCCACGTCCAGGGCCGTGCGGAGCTCGTTGTCCAGAGCGAATATGTTGGCGCCGAAGTTGACCAGAAAGGAGACGCAGTGGATGTGACCATTGCACGCGGCGTGGTGGAGCGGGGTGTTCCCCCAGATGTCGCATTTGTCCGGGTCGCCTCTGAGGAGGAAAATGGCACAGAGTGAGCAGGACACCGAGGGCAACGGCACGGCAGAACACAGCGGGTACCCAACGGTTACCTCGGCTCTGCTGCGAGGAGCACGGCCCGATGGCAGCGGGTCAGCCGAGCTCCATCCTGGAAAGCCATGCCGCACCTCCCTCCCCGAGCACGCAGCATGGGCACGCTGTGATCCCCACTCACCCGCGAGTTAGGCACGCTTTTTGGGGCCGGCTGTGCCTGCGGTCCCCTAACGAGCAGCAGAGTGTCCTTCCTACCGCAAGCTCTGTGGGGGCCGTTGGCACGGCCCTGCCTGCTCCCTGCCCGCCCCAGCTGCCCGCTGCCGGAGGGCAGCGATCGGCAGCACCGGGCCGCACGGGGCTCGCAGCGCACCTCCCTTCCACCTGCACTCAAGGAACGGAGGGCACGGCTGCTCCCCAAGCATTGGGGCAGAATATTGCAAAGGTTTTTTCTGACTCTTGACTTTTGCATGTCAAAAGGCAAGGCAGGATCAGGAGGATCCTTCACTGTCCGCAGTGAAACATTTAATGTGCCCACGCAATGAGGTCTCAGAGTGGCGGTCAGTAAACAGCGAGGAGCAAAGCCCAGCTGCGTCTTTGTCTCCATTGGTGTTGGATTAGGCTCAGACAGATTTTGTTTTTATTCAGTTCTTTAGTTTTCTCCATAAGGTTCTTTTGCTCATGGGGTTTGGAAAGTAGAAGTTCATTGGGAAATTGAAGAACAGAAGAAACAAAATAAAAACCATATTTTTTTCAACAAAAATCAAAGCCAGTGAAAATTATTGCCTCCCTTTTGCACTGAGAGCACTTGGAGCCGCTGCCTGCAGGCTGGGACAGGCCCGGCTCTGGACATGGAATCACAGAATGGCTTGGGTTCACCAGGAGCATCAGGTTCCACCCCTCAGCCACAGGCAGGGCTGCCAGCCACTAGGTCAGGCACTGGGTCAGGTCGCCCAGAGCCAACCAGCCTGGCCATGAGCACCTGCAGGGACGGGGCATCCACAGCCTCGCTGGGCAACCTGTGCCAGTGTCTCACCACCCTCACAGGGAAGAATTTCTTCCTAGTATCTAGTCTAAATCTCCCCTCTTCAAGCTTGAAGCCATTTCCCCTCATCTTGTTGCCACATGCCCTTATAAAAATTCCTCCCCAGCTTTCCTATAGGCCCCTTGAGGTCCTGGAAGGGCTACAACGTCCCCCCAGACCCTCCTCTTCTCCAGGCTGCAGAGCCCCAGCTCTCCCAGCCTGTCCTTGTAGGGGAGGTGCTCCATCCTCTCATCATCTTCGTGCCCTCTTCTGGACCCGCTCCAGCAGCTCCATGTCCTTCTTGTGCTGGGGGCTCCAGAACTGGACGCAGTACTCCAGGTGGGGTCTCATGAGAGCAGAGCAGAGGGGCAGAATCAGCTCCCTGCACCTGCTGGTCACACTTCTCTTGATGCAGCCCAGGATACGGTTTGGCCTTCAGGCCTGCAAGAGCACGTTGCCAGCTCCTGTTGAGTCTTTCATCCACCGACATCCCCACATCCTTCTCCTCAGGGCTGCTCTCAGCCATTCTCTGTCCAATTTGTATCTGTGCTTGAGATTGTAAGCTTAGTTTAAAACCATTCCCCTGTGTCCTATCACTATCTACCTGTCTAAAAAGTTGATTCTTCTCCTGTTTATAATCTCCCTTTACATACTGGAAGGCCACAGTGAGGTCTCCCTGGAGCCCTCTCTTCTCCAGGCCGCACACCCCCAGCTCCTCAGCCTGTCTCCATAGTAGAGGTGCTCCAACCTCTGAGCATCTTTCTTGCCTCCCCTGGCCCCGCTCCAGCAGCTCCCATCCTTCCTGTGCTGGGGTCCCAGGCCTGGACGCAGCACTGCAGGTGGGGGCTCCTGAGGGCAGAGCAGAGGGGGACAATCCCCTCCCTGCCCGCTGCCCCCCCCGCTGGTGGTGGAAGCCAGGATTCCATTGGCCTTCCTACATGGGCTGCAGGCACACACTGCTGGCTCGTGTCCAGATTTTCATCTACCGGGACCCCATGTTCTCTGCAGGGCTGCTCTCATGGAGTTCTCCTCATCTGCACACATCTGGGATTGCCCCAACCCAAGTACAACACCCCAGTCTTTGCTATGTTGAACCTCATTAGGTTCACCTTTCAAGTTACTCAAGGTCGTTCCTATTTGGTGGGACGGACAACACCTGGGTTTGGGTCGGAACCGGAGTTCCCGTGGCCCAGGCCTCAGGCTGGCAGTGCAGCCTGGAACCAACCCCTGCGCCAGGCACAGCTGCCGGGCTCTCCTGGGACATTCGGCATTTCCACACCTTGGAGGTCTGTTCTGTGGCAGCTGTACCATGGACGGACCGCTCGTCCCACCACGAGGCCTCCCAGCACTGACTTCTGCTGTGAATACCTCCAAGTGAAACAGGGACGTGTCTGTGGGGAGCCCCCCGAGATGGAGGCTGCAGGAGCTGTGTGATGGGGCAGGCAGCGGCGCTGACACCTGTGCGGGGGGGGCAGCTGGGGGCAATGGTTTTCCATTTGGACATATGGGAACCACGCGTGTGCATTTCTGCTTCTGTGGCCATGCCCTGGAGCTGGCGGCTGTGGCGGAGCACACTGGATTCCTTACCCCCCATACCAAGCTGTGTCACCCCGAGCCTTGCAGGGCCCGGCCCCCGGCTCCTGACCCCGCCCTGGGGTCTCTCCTCCCCCTGCTCCCCACCAGCCTTGCAGTCTCCAACATTCACCAGCTCGTGTTTGTGGTGGTGGGGTGGGGTGTGGTTCTGTGGCCATGGACACAGGGACAGCTCCTCTTTCCTTGCTGTCCCAGCATGAAGAAGGAAGCAGACCGGCCCAAATCGCGTGCCACGGGCAGGCAGAGCGCGCGTCTCCGGATGCCTGGGAAGGCAAGCTCTGGAGACAAAGTGCTTACGCTGTCAGGCTGACACATCCCCCAGGGGCCGCGTGTGCCGCAGGCCCCAGCGTCCCGCAACCCGCATTCCCTGGAGGGAACGCATCCTGCTGCTCCCCGCCTCTGTCAGGAAATATCCTTTTCTTCAAGGAAAGGATGAATTCATTAGAAAAAAACGAAAGATCTCCTAAGAAAGCATGGGCTGACTGCAGAGCAGATTGAATGTCTCCCAAAACTCAGCTTCCCCCAAGAGAACAACCACCGTGCTGCCAGCAGCGCCCACTGAGCGTGTTGGGATGGAGCGGAACGGAGCTCTGGGATGGGCGGAGGGCTGTGGGGCGGCGGGGGAACGCTGGGATGGCCCAGAGCTGCCCTGTGCCAAAGGGAGCAGGGATATGTGAAATAACACACGTGGCCCTTCTGGGCTTTGTGCCATTTGTGGAGGCTTCTCTGAGCGCACATGGGAGAAGATTTAGTTGGAATCATGGTGGAAGACATATTTTGAACTCACATTTTCAGATTACTCAGTTATTTGTTCCCTAGGCAGTCCTTCTCTCTCCCAGGCGCTGCATGGACTCTTGGTACCTCCTTGCAGCTGCCTTCATCACACAAGTTAATTTTTGCTTTCCCTGGAGATGCAGCCACAGCAATAGAGTCCAAAGGCCTTTTTTATTGCGCTGCCACAGCCACGCCTGAGCTCAGCCAGCTGTACAGCAGATCTGTGACATTCCCATCTGTATTTGATGTTTTCAAACCTAGTTCTAGGAAAGGAGAACTAAATACATCCAAGTAGTTCACCAAATGTTTCCCCCAATCTCCTTTAAGCCATTCAGATCGAAAATACAAACCACGGGACAACTTAACCTTCATCTCATCCCAGAACAAACATTCTCTTTTCTCTATTCCCCTCTACTAAACCTTGTGAGAGAATCACGGTGTAAAACATCGGCCCTGGAGTGAGCGCTGCAGCGATGGGGGCACAGCGGCGCGTTGGGATGCTTCGGGATGGCACCCTTCCACCGTAACCACAACATTTCTGCTGGGAAAGAAGGGGCTGCTTGGCTGCGCCGTGCCTGGCTGTTTGCAGGCACTGGGAATGCCATGGGAGAGCATGGACAGCGCCCGAGGGAACCGCCACGGCTCCGGCAGCTCTTGGGGCATCACCACTGTGGTGTAAATAAGCGCTAATCGGGGTTGGAAGCCTCAGGCCCCAAGAGGTGGAGGCTGATTCACTCACCCTCTGCGGCATATGACCTCCAGAGCCTCCAGGTACCCATGGTACGCGGCCAGCAGTGTGGGCGTCATCCCATCTTCATCGGAAGCATTGAGGTCTTTCCTAGTGGCTTCTTTCAGGAGATCCAGGTTGCCATCGGTTGCTGCCCTGTGATACCTGCTCGACATCTTCAGCGCTGTCAGCACCTGGCGGGGACGGCCCGCCCATGGCCACGAGCTGCGGCATCGCCCCAGGGTGAGGGCGGGCAAAGTCCTCCTTGCACACGGTGGGACGGTGTTCCTGCTGTCCTGCCCGAGCGGCAGCCCTGCCCCACGGCACGCTGCTTCCTTCTTCGTGGTGCACTGCTTAAATACAGGGGGCTCCTTTGTCTGTCTGGTGTCTCTGCTGCTGTTGCTGAATGTTTTTTGGTATAGTTGGAGGAACGTGGCTGATTTCCTGCAGGCAGCTCGGGGTGCTCCAGCAACAGCAGCGCGGTGTTCCTGACCCCACAGGCCACTTGCGCTGCCACTGCCCTGCGGGACGGTCCTCCCAGCCTTGTCCTCATGGGTACAGATCTCAGTTTAGACATTATTTCCATTGATGACAGCGGAGCAACAGGTTACCCCAGTGAGGGAAAGCTTGTGGAATTGGAGCACAGGGTTCAGTGCTAGGAAAAATTTCTTCTCCAAAAGAGCAGTGATGCATTGGAACAGGCTGCTGGGGTGGGGGGGAGTCACCATCCTTGGAGGGGGTCAAGAGCCATGGAGATGTGGCACTGAGGGATGTGGGCAGTGGGCAATATTGGTGATATGTGGGCAGCTGGACTGGATGGTCTTGCAGGCCACAGAGATGATCAAAGGGCTGGAGCACCTCCCCTACAGGGACAGGCTGGGAGAGCTGGGGCTCTGCAGCCTGGAGAAGAGAAGGCTCTGGGGGACTTTGTAGCCCTTCCAGGACCTGAAGGGCCTAGAGGAAAGCTGGGGAGGGACTTCTATAAGGGCATGTAGCGACAGGATGAGGGGAAATGGCTTTAAGCTTGAAGAGGGGAGATTTAGACTAGATACTAGGAAGAAATTCTTCCCTGTGAGGGTGGTGAGACACTGGCACAGGTTGCCCAGCGAGGCTGTGGATGCCCCCTCCCTGGAAGCACTCAAGGCCAGGCTGGGTGGGGCTGTGAGCAACCTGGGCTGGAGGGAGGTGTCCCTGCCTACAGCAGGGGGTTGGAACGAGGTGATATTAAAGGTCCCTTCCAACCCCAACCATTCTGTGATTCTGTGATTCTATGATTTGCGATCCTATTTTCTCATGTTCAAAAGGATTACTGAGAGAAACGTGCTCAGCAGGTCAGCTTCAGGGCAGCAGCTGAGAAGAAATCACTGAGAGACAGCACGAGCTCAGTGAGTGCTGCGGGCTCCCTGCTCTCCTGGTCACACTCGCAGCTGCTGCTGGCTCAGTGCGATGCTCTGCTGAGCTGTGTCCTGCGCTGCCTGAGCTGACCCCCACCCCTCATCGGGGGGGCCGGGCTGCTGACCGTGCCACCCGTGCCTCCCCCCGCAGCCCGACTGCAGCCCCCGGCGCCAGGCAGGCACAACAGCCAACCTGGGGCTTTCCTCTGGGTACGGGCTCCTGCTAAAGAAGTACACTCGTTCCCACACATTCATGACCGTTCCGTTAATGAGTTCAGCACACAAAATGTTGATCTCAGTGATGGTTATCATCTAACATCTCAAAAGATTTCCTTTAGAAGGAAGTTTTCATATGATGCTAAGTGGAAAGCCATTGTTCCAAGTTTTAATTGGAATCCACTTCAGCTGGAGAGAAGCTCTGGGACCTCGTGAGCTTTTTCATTCTTACTGTCAGCACAGTGGGCATCACAAAAACAAAGAAGAAAGGAGGAAAGATTGAACGAAATCTCCATCTATTCCCATACTCCGGCTATTTGTTAATTCTCGTCCCATCTGAAAAACCTCAACTTAAAATGTGGTACATGATTCAACAGCAAGTGAGTGAAGTTTCCCAGTCTGAATGCAGACGTTTCTTTTGAGAGCGATGCTCAAAACAGAGAGCTTTCCCAAGCTCCGGAGCACTTCGAATGAAGCTTTTCTTTTGGGGTTTGAAAAGAACCTAAAACTATTCCTCTTGCAATAGAAATGTCCTACCAAGTTGAGGAGAGGCGCTGCGGGCATGGTGCGCTAAGGGCTTCCCGAGCCAGCAGTTCTCGTTTTGTCTTTGGATTTGGCCGTGTCTTTGGTTATCGCTCTGTTTCTTCCCAGGGCTATCCAAGGACAGCACCACCAGCCAAACCAGGCAGCTTCAGCAGCAGCGCCGCTGGCCGCTCGGCAGCTCAGGGCCGCATCTCCCTCCTCAGCGAGGAGAGAAGCAGCGGTGCTGCTGTTGTTGCGCCTGCTCTGCACGACGCATTCCCTGGGCCAACACGCGCTCACTCCAAACTGGAGAGCAACAAGCGCGGTACGGCGAGGGCCGAGGGGCGGCGAGCGCATCTTGGCCGCTGGGCTCAGAGAGCGTGGAGCTTGGGCACACGGGGCGACGGCAGCTACGCGGCACGATGACAGCGCACTGAGGCCACCGCAAAGGCTCGCTCCTCCCTCCTCGCAGCCGGCCGGGCTCCCGCGGGGAGGAAGCGCCGTCCCGCTGCGGGCATCCGACCCGGCGCTGCGGGGCCGCGCTCAGATCCGTGCGTTCTGCAGAGCCGGGCCGCGCTGCCCTGGGCTGGTCGGCACCGGCCTCGGACAATGCCTTTTGTTTTCCAGAAGTCAGAAAATCAAAGAAACGAAAGGAAAACACGGAGAAACCGAAGAGAGGAGCTTGCAGGGTTTTGCATCAGAAAAATAAAAGAGAGCCGAGGGGGCGTGAACGCTTTGCGGTCCAGGACACGAAGCGGCCGTTCAGCACCGCTGCGGGTACGAGCCACGGACACCTCACAGGTTCAGCGCGGGTGGGAGGAGCAGAGCTTCTCACCAGGGGAGCGAGCTCGCAGGAATCCAGACACAGAGGGAAGCGGCGGGCGGTGCCCGGCACGCGGGGGTGCTGTGCGGTCCCACGCTGCCTCTGTACCCACGCCGTGCACGAGGCGCTATGGGGCAGCGGGCACCGGCAAAACCAGAGAGATGAGTGAATGTGGCATGCACACACAATACATTAACACAACGCCCTTTATTCCCTGGATAAATATTCCATTCCTAAGTGGCCACCCGTAACACTCTTTTCCACTCCTGTGATCTGCCTTCTTGCTTTCTCGCATCTCCAGAATTCAATTGCTTTCAAAAATATGAGTTTCTGTTGTTGTTCTTTCTTTTTCCAAGTCTGTCTGACTTGCAGAGCACTGAGGCAGCTGGAACAGAACACAGCTCTGAGCTTCCTTCTCCCTGGGCCTCTTCCTCGCAGCTCTGAACAAGGGAGTTCTCTGCTGATCATGAGATCTACTCTCAGCACTGCAGGTTTGCCCAGGGAGGAGAACTGGACGCTCTCAGGTACATCTAAATCCCCCAGCACACTTGTTTTAAATCATCAGGAAATCAAAGCAGCCAGAAGTCTCCTTTAAAAAAAAAAAAAAAAAAGCTGCCAAAAGGAGTGCACCATCTGGCAAAAGAAGAAAGGGAATAAACTTGGAGCAAGAAAAAACGTCTTAAAATCATATCCAGCAACCCCATGGCAAAGACTTTGCACCACCCAACCACCCCCTGGGAACCCCCCTCCTTCCCGGGGCAGTCCTGCAATGAGGGGCAGGTGAGGCAGCACCCGCCCAGGTCAGCAGAAAGGGCACACCTGTGTGAGCTCCATATAAGCCCACCTGGGCAGTGCTGAGCAGGCTTGTGGTGGCTGGAGGGAGATGGGGCTGCTTGTGGGGCAGCAGTGCTCTGGCTCCTCAAAGATGGGGTGAGGGGGTTTGGGAGTGAGCTGGGCCCTAGGCTGTTTTCTTGCTGCTCTCTGATGAGGTTCTGCTTTGCTTGCAGGCTGCTGCTCTTCCTGTTTGGATTTTTGCTGCCCTTGGCCCCTGGTGCCTTAGGGGATTGGGATCTCTTGGGTAATGAACAGGCCCTCTTCATGCAGTTGCTGGTTTGGGGGGCTCTGCCTTTGCTTGGCACTGCCTCCTCCCCTGCTGGTGTGGAAGGGGCTCTGGGGTTGGGGCCAAGCTGACTGTCCTTCCCTTTGCAGAGAGTGTGACGTGCCTGCAGGACAGGCTGGAGCTGGAGCTTCCCAGAGAGCTTGGCAATTACACATGGCACGTGCGTGCAGTGGGTAGGTATTGCTGCTGGCCTGGCTTGGTCCTTCCTCTGTGGCTTGAAGTCTGCTGCTGTCTGCAGCGCTGGCTGGTCCCTTCTCCCTAGATCTGAGTGGGGAGGAAATGACGTCCTGTGACCACACTGTGGATTATGAGAAGCTGCTGCTCAGTGCCCTGCTGATGAACTGCACTAGCCTGGAGGTAAAGTGCGCTTCTGTTCTGGGAGCATACTGTCATAGAGTTTTGGGGGCCTTTATGCTGCTCAAGGTTGGTTTTAATAGTGTTTCTAGCTCTAATTCTACTCCAGTAGAAATCCTTACCATGGAGGGCAACTTCTGCTGGGGTGCTGTTCCCTGAGTGCTCTGTTCCCCTTCCAGCTGTGTATTAAACACCTCCAGGTGCCACCAGGAGTGCTGTGCTCTCCTGTGATGGAGTTAAGAGCTACTTTAGATGATATCTCACAGGGAGCTGGAAGGGGCCAAGGGTGTCAGACCACCTGGCAGATTTATATATGCATAAATACCTAATTTGAGTTATTCAGAGATGTTAAGCAGAGCGGTGAGTGGGGTGTGACCCCAGCTATCTCCAAGAGCAGAGACCTTACTGGTACCAGTTTCTCCAAGGCACTGAAGCGCCTGCTGGCACTTGGTTCTTGCTCCAGGAGCAGCCAGCACTGCTGCCAGGCGCTCTCTGAGGCTCTCCTCCTGATTCCTGCATCTCTCAGTGCTTCTTCTGCCTCTGCCTGGGCTGCTGATGCCACTAAGGCTTTTCTAAGGAGCCTGTCCTCTTCCCCAGAGCTCTGAAAACACCAATTCATGTTGTACCAGCACAGCTGCTTACACTAACAAGGAAAGCCCCAACTGTGGAGGGCTTCTGCTTGCTTCTGTGCTGCAGTGACAGCTGCTGCTTCTTTCTGATTTGATGTCCCTTCTGATTAAAGTCTGTCTCCCCACAGCATGGCCAGCACCAGCTGAGGCTGGAACTGCTGCTGAATGACACAGCGGGAGAGGAGAGGAACGTCACCTACCGCGCTCAGTGCAGCGCTGCCCATGAAGATGAAATCATCGCTCCTGTCTTTGTTGGTGCAACGAACTGCACAAAAGACTTCATGGCAGTAAGTGAGGGGACTGCTGTGAGTCCTGCTGGAGGCCTTGGGGCAGGCTGGCTGTCTCACAGAGCTGTGGCTGGGCTCTGGGGAGGTCTGTTGGCTGCACACCCACCTTGGCACGGCCCTCTGCTCTTTGAGAGCCACTTTGCAAACTGCCATTACCAGCACCCGTGGTCTGGCTGCAGCCCTATTTCTGGGGGATGGAGGCTGTTGGTGCCAACCCCTGCTTTGGGAACTTGTAGCAGAGTCTTCTCTTAAATGAATTTGTAGCCAGTGTCTGCTTCTGTGGTAACTGTTGTGCTCTTTTTCCTCAGGTTACTTTCCCAGGACCAAACCTCGGTGATGAGCACGTGGTAGGTGCCTTCCTGCTGACAGGAGTTGGGGTGTGCCCTGGTTTTGGACCTAAGAGCACCCTGATGCCTCCAGGCTGGAGCAGCTGCCTCTTGCTGGGAAGTCTAATATGTAATCTCAGTACAGACAGCTCCAATGCACAACCTGCACTGTACCCTTATGGGTAGACACCATCGTGCCTCATTGCTGCCATGGGGTTGTGCTTCCCCTTCTAAGGAACGCTTTCCTGCCCAGCAGGTTCAGGCAGCTGCAATGACCGGGACTCTGACAATTGATGATGGAATCAGGGAACACCAGCTGAGCCTCAGGGAAGCCACGGAGCAAGGCTACAGCTTCCTGGCTGACAGACAGCGCCTGGTTCTTCAGGTGGCCTTCACTGCCACTGGAGTTATCTCCTACAAGGTAGGAGCGTAGAGCTCATGCTGAGGAGATGATGCAGCTTTTTCAGGGACTGGACACCTTCCTCCTGATGAAGGTGTTTGTGGGTTATGGCTAGAGCTGACTTCATCTGAAGCTGTGGTTAATGGTATGAGCAAGCTGTTTGCAGAGCTGACCTGGAGTTGTCCAGTCCTGCTCTGTGTGCACATCTGGCAGCACAGTTCTGCTGGGGTTCTGTGTGCAGCCTGTCCTGTGAGCAGTGCAGTGGATGGGTGCTTTCCTGAAGAGTGAGAGGTGCAAAGCTCCAGTTCCTTCCTGCAGACCACTGGTCTCAGGGTGGACATATGCAGAATGTGGCTCTGCAGAGCTGGGCCTGTGCCAGCTCCTGTGCTGAGCGCCTTGCTCTGTGTCTTGCCCTGCAGCACAACAACAAGTTGCTCTACACTGTGGCACTCAAGCTCACATATGACCCTCCTGAACGTAGACTGACCATGGAGTCAAGGATGCTTTGCGCTCCAGGTAATGTGTTGGGGAAGCTGCCTGCTCCTGCCCTGAGGAAACTGTGTTCCCTTTCAACAAGGATGTCGTTACAGGTCCGGTGGCTTGTAACGCTACACATATGACTGTTGCCATCCCAGCGTTCCCAGGGACACTTATAGCTGTGGCTGTAGAGGATGAGACCATCCCAATGGACCAGCTCCAGGACAATGGGATTAGTCTCAATACAATGAGAGGGGTCAAGCTGGACATTAGCAGGGGAGTCCTGAAGTCCGCAGTGAGTTGAGGTTCTGGGATCATGGGGGTGGTTGTGCTCGCAGCTCTTTGTCCTTCACATGCTACAGAGCACAGCATCTCTGACTGGGCAGCTGCTGGGTCAGCCGTGTGTGCTGTGGCTGATGCAGGGTGGCTGTGGCAAAGATAAATGTCTGCTTGCTTGGTAGCAGATAAACATCACCCTCAAAAGTACCTCAGGTTTCATGAACCCTCCTTGTGAGAGCAGCTGGAGGTTACATTGCTCATGGGGCAGGCTGCTGTCTGAGATGCCTGGAGCAATGCGGGTCTTCTGATCTTCACGCTCGATGTGGCTGCAGGGCAGACTGAACTGCTCCAGTGTATGTGTAAGGGCAACTCTTGCAGTCATGCTCCAGGAGGGTAACTTGTCTTCCAGCTACGTGGGGAGAGCTGCCCAGGAGTTCAGTCCTACCTGTCCTCCTTGAAACTGACTTTTCACTTCCATGGGGAGACCGTAGCAATGGTGATGCAGCCGGAGTGCCCCTGTAACCAGCATGCACCAATAGGTGAGTTACACCTTGGGATGGACTTGGCCCAACCTGAAGCCCCAACCCTGCTTGTTCTTGGCCTGCTCCTTCCCAGGAAGCTTTCTTTGGCTAAAATACAGCAGCTGTGTGGCAAACCCAGCTGCCCTGCCCCTGTTTGGGCATGACTCCTGTACCTCTGTTCCAGCTGCTGTATGCACTCAGGATGGGTACATGGATTTTGAAGTCCTTGCCAGCAGTACTACACCGCCACTAGCCCTGGACACACTCAGGCTCAGAGATCCTGCATGCAAGCCTGCCTTCAGGTCCCCCTCAAATGATAGGGCCTGGTTTCATGTCCCACTGAGCGGATGTGGGACCAGGTACTGGGTGAGTGTGTTCCCAGAGCTGAGGGGAGGGCTTCACATAGGGGGAATGCCCTCACTAATGCTGCTGTCACTTCTCCTTCTCAGCTCGAAGGAGAGAAGATAATGTATGAGAATGAGGTGAGGGCACTACGGTCTGACCATCTGCTGTACAGGATCTCAAGGGACAGTGAGTTCAGGTGTGTTGGGAAGTCTCTTTGGCTGAGACTTGGTTGTGGGTATCCTGTGCACAGCTGTGAGACTTCCTGCTTGTTCCCTGCTCAGGTTAACAGTCCTGTGCTCCTTCAGCAATGGCGATGCTTCCCTCTCCATAAGGGTAGACAACCCTCCCCCCCTGGCTTCTTCCATGAACCGAGGCCCCCTCTCTTTAATCCTTCTAAGCTACCCAGGTAAGCCAACCCCAGGTTCAGGCAGCTGGGCAGCAACTGATGCTTGAGATGAGAGTGAGGGTGTGTAAGTCTGGGTGTGTGGGCTTTGAGGGCCCCAACAAGCTTCTCTTCCTCCTGCTGTGCTACATGAGGTGGAGGAGTTAATTCTGGAGCTGAGTGTCTCTGGCTCCAGTAGGAGCTGCAGATGGTGAACCGGCTGGCTTGAAAGTGCTTGAGTTTCTTCAGGACTCCTGTTGCGTGCTGACTTACCTACTAAGGTTTTGGCTTTTGTAGAGGACTCATACAGGCAGCCGTACCGTGATGACCAGTACCCCATTGTGAGGTACCTACAGCAGCCCATCTTCCTGGAAGTGCAGGTCCTGAACCGCAATGACCCCAACCTCCATCTGCAACTGGATGACTGCTGGGCAACAGCATCAGAAGATCTGAGCTCGCTGCCCCAGTGGAATATTGTTGTTGATGGGTGAGTGCCCTGCTGGCAGCAGGGTTTGGCCACTTCTCCCCTCTCCCCTTCTTTCTGCATTCTGAATCAGAGGCGTGGGGCCACAGGCAGAGTGCTGCATTAGGGGGCCCTGCCAGGTGCCGCTGCCAGGTATCACCTGTGGTGG
The DNA here is from genome assembly GCF_002078875.1 of Numida meleagris. Classification (NCBI taxonomy): domain Eukaryota; kingdom Metazoa; phylum Chordata; class Aves; order Galliformes; family Numididae; genus Numida; species Numida meleagris. Next base: position 15,462,963 of record NC_034421.1, on the reverse strand, counting down.
CATCCTGGAATTTGCAGGATGGCAGCACCTCTGCCTCGAACTGTTATCTGCTGCTGAAAACAAAGCAGCCTGGACTAGAGGGAGGTGTCCCCCCTATAGCAGGGGGTTGGAACTAGATGGTCTTAGAGGTCCCTTCCAACCCCAGCCATGCCATGGTTCCATGCCTCTGCCCTGCCGTTGACTGGCTGCTTCTTCCCCCTGCAGGTGTGAGTACGATCTGGACAGCTACAGGACAGTGTTCCATCCTGTGGGGCGTGGTGTCAGCTACCCCAACTATCGCCAAAGGCTGGAAGTGAAGGCTTTTGCTTTTGTAGCTGGTGATAAGGCCCTCCCCGGCCTAGTGAGTGTCGCTTCCTGCTTGCTTCAATCAGCAGGACCGCCTCTTTCCCATAAGCAAATGGGCACGTCTGTTTTGTGTGCAGGTGTACTTCCACTGCAGCGTCCTGCTCTGTAACCGCTTCCAGCCGGACTCCCCTCTGTGTGCAGCGAGGTGCCCCAGACCGCCTAGAAGCAAGCGAGGTAACGCCCAAGCAGGCGCTGGGTTGCATGGCCGGTGCCAACGCGCTGCACCTCTCAGTACCACGCCGCTCACCTCTCCCGTGTGCTGTTGCAGGCAGTGGGATGCCGGGCGCCAGCTCCGTGGTGAGCTTGCGGGGTCCTGTGCTCCTGGTGCCCGATGGATGGCCGGCAGCACCAGGTAAGGAGCGGGGCGGGCGTGTGCTGCCCAGCTGCGGGAGGCAGCTCCTCAGCACGGTGCCTTTCTGCTCCCTTTGTAGGGGGCACACTGAGCAAGGAGCTGTGGGCTGCTCTTACTGCGGCTGCTGTCGGCATTCTCTCTCTGGTGGCCACAATGCTGCTACTTCTGGCTCTTCTTAAATGCCTGAAGAGAAGAGCGTCGATGGTAAATGTGGTATATTAGTGCATTTGTTAACAAATAAACTTGGATTAAAAATGTGGCTTTTCAGGTAAGAGATGTAGCTCTGGAGCTGGTTGTCTAGTTCCTTGGAGGTTAAAAACCAGTGTCTCACTCACTGGACAGAGGCAGCCCTCCTGGAGCCTTTGGCCAGAGGAACCAAGCTGAAACCAGGAGAGAAGCTCCCCAAAGCTTTTCCCCTCGAGTAAGTCTCAGGTGGCCCCAGTGACTTTGTTTCCTTGACTCACTGCCACAGGTGAGAGGACTCAATATTGACATTAGCTGCCTTAGAATCAGAGGGATGTGCTCATCCCTCCTGGCATGGGACGTGCCTTCCCATGAAAGCTGTGACTGCTAGAGAACAACCGTGTGAATGCAGCCCCTTCTCAGCTGCTTGTTCCCTTCCTCAGGGAAGGCCCGAGGTGCTGTTTCGAGGTCTGATCTGCTGAGGGTTGCGGCGGCCGGGCTCCCTGTCCCGTCTCTGTAGCGCAGCGGCTGTCGGCTCCAGAGCTGCGGGCGGAGCGGGGCAGCGCGGAGCTGATCCGCCCGGCTCGGCCGAGCAGCGCCTTCCTCAGGACGCGGTGTGGAAAGCAGGGGAAATAGGAACCGGGTGTTAAGAGCCAGCGGGGGGGGCTGCGGTGGAGGGCACCGCAAAGCGTTTCTTTGAAAGAGGAGGGCTGAGGGGGAAGGATGCAAGTGGGAGAGAAGCACGTCTATGACAGGAAAAGCAAAATGCGAGTGTAAATAGAGCGGCGTTCTCATCTGGAAGAGGAACTACGCATACTCTTTGCTGCTTCCCTCTTTAAAAAGTATTCTTAGAAGGAAGCCCAGGGCAGTGAATTACGGTAGCATTTCAGTAGTTTTGTTAATGCATTGCACACCTGAGTGCTAAGACTGTAGTAGGTGCCCGCTGTCCCTCTGGGCATTACGTGCTGGGAAGGTGGTACAATAATTCAAGCAAGGCTTCAGAGAAGGCATGAGCTGCTCTTCCTCTCTGAAGAAATACTTCTCAAAAAGAAAAAGTGAATAAAGCTTGAGGTAGATCAGGTTTTAATGCAGATAAACAGCGGCTTGCAGGCAGTCCATCAGGTTAAAGTGGCCTTTCTCCAGAAGCAAGGAGAAGGGAGAGCACAACTGCTGCCTCTGCGTTTGGTGCCTCATTTGAAGACTGGTGTGACTGCACTGATCTCAGTAGGCTGCCTTTGAGGCGTGGGCTGTTCGTGCCCATCACAGCAGCGATGCCCACCTTCCTGGAAGCTGGCAATCTGGACAGCTCTACGGCACTAATTGTTAATTTGCTACAGCGTTTCCTGTGCCTGCTGTCATAACTAAGGTCAGGTTGTGAGTGGTGCCTTCACCTGTACGGTATTGGTGCTTTCACCTTTGATATCAATACACTAATTCTCAAAGAAACTCCTGCTTCTGGAGTCTGCATGTGGAGAATGTGAGCTCCAGCAATTCCCTTTTCCCCCCTGAACCACATGGTGATAGTCCTAGTGGCTTTGGATTAATTAGACTCATCTTGAAATTCTAAGTGTTCAGACTGTACTTGCTTTTAATCTGATATTAGACTGGATAGCAGAGCACAAGCTCTGCTCAGTGCTACAAGTCACTACAGCACATTCCATGCTCCAGCATTACGAGGATGCTGTGATGAACATCTGGGCTCCACTCACGGGCTGGGAGGACCAGAAGTGCTTGTATGAGGATAGGAAAGGTGGTGGCACACAGAGATTTGCTGGGGCAAGAAGTGGTAAAGTTTTTCTTAAATGTTATGTTAAAACAAGCTTGTCACCATAGAATTATTTATCACTGATTTCAACTTCTTTTAAGTTGGGAGAGTGGTACCATGGGGGATGGGGTCAGTGGGCATCTCTGTGATGCTGCCACATCTGCAGGGCAAACAGGGATGACTGGGGCTCAGCTCCTGCTGCCCCTACTTCCATCAACTCCAAGCATTATGGAGGAGCTGTTGGTAATACCTAAGGGGATTTCGGGGCAGATGCTCACAAGGTGCTGCATTCATCAATGGGTGATAATTAAGGCTGACTTGAGCAGCATGCCTTTACCCTGGCCTCCATCAGTGGATGATCTCAAGGACCTGGCTGTGCCTGGGAGGTATCCCAGCCCAGGGGGATGCAGAGACACTGGATGCAGCCTGCTGCGGTGCAGGAGAGCTCACAGGGCCTTGCTTGGTCCCTGTATAGAGAGATTCTGAGAGAACTCCACTGATGAGGATGTACCTTGTAGATATCCTGGCTTCTGCCAGTGGGCGCTCAAAATGTAAACAGTAATGGATTTCTGAGGCACACTCCAATAAATATTCCATCTGACCTGCCCTGTGCCTACAGCCACCCAAACTTCACGGTATTTTGGAGGAATGGGAGAAGTCACGTGGGGTCTTGTGATGAGGATTGGAGCTCAAGAGGCTCCTGGGCTGCTCACTGTTTTTTGGGGTGGGAAGGCTGACTCAGTGTTTAGTGAAGCTGTTATTGGTGTGGAGAAGGGCCTTGGGTGGGATGGCCCAGTGGAGGAAGCTGGGGGCGGTGGAGCACACTGCCACAAGGGCATCGAGTTAAGGTTGAAGCAAGACTTGTAAGTGCAGATCAGTCCCAGGCTCCCATAACCCTAAAAGTTACAAACTACATAAGGAAGTATGTGGAAATCAGCTATTTGGTAACTTAAAGCCTTGCTGATGAAGGAAGACTGTGGCTGCAGTGACAAGCCAGAACAGGTGCTGGATTTGCTGCTCCACATGGATGCATGTAAGTTCATGGGATGTGGTGGGATCCATCCCAGGGTACTCAGGGCTGGCTGAGGTCAGTGAATTATCTGTCAGGGGGAATCTGGAGAGGTGCCAACTGACTGCAAGCTGGCAAATGTTCAAGAAGGATGAGAAAGACGACTTCGGTAATTGCAGGCCTGTCAGTCTCACCTCAGTGCCAGTAAAGAAAATGACGGCCAGAAGTACTGACCAACAGCCGCAGGGCAGCGCAGTCACTGGCCACAGCCAGCACGGGCTCAGGAGGGGAAGGTCTTCTTCAACAGCTGTGACTTCCTTTCACGATAAGGTCACACATCTAGTTGATTAAGGGAAGCCAACTGATATTATCTTTCACATTTCAGAAAAGCTTTCAGTACTGTTTCCCCCAGCGTCCTTCTGGACAGAATGTCCAGCACCACACTAGCCCAAAGTGTAACGCGATGCGTCGGGCCCACGGGGTTGTGGTAAATGGGGATAGATCAGGCTGGCGGCCAGTCACTACTGGGGATCCGCAGGGCTCCATTTTAGGGCCAGTTCTCTTTAATATTTTCATCTGTGCCTTAGATGGAGCACTGAATGCGCTGAGTAAGCCTGCTGCAAGTACTAGAGTGGGAGGAGCTGCTGGCTCCACGAAGGGCAGAGAGGCCTTGCAGAGACACAGAGAGCAGGGAAACCACCAACTGCACGGAGCATAACAAGTGCTGGACTCTGTGCTGGGACAGGGCAGCCCTGGTGCACAGCCAGCACGGCGTGATGCTGCCCTGCTGAAAGGGCAACTGCAGATTTTATTCTCCAGTCAAAATAATAGTGGAAAACTGTGCACAGGTACTCAAACGATATCTTCGTTCCATCTTCTACATGGATTTCTCCATCTGTATAAACAGAATCACAGTCCTCTTTTCTAACAGAGAAATTCAGGAATGCTTGCCTCTGTTTTGTTTTTGTCTTCCTGCTACTTGTCTATTGCTACCAGCTGGAAGCTTAAAAAACATTCTGTGTGGGATAGAGCGCTGAAATATCCATGATAAATATTTTATCGAACAAGCATAATCCTGCTTGAAAGGAAAACCAGACAACCTGGTTAAACAAACAACACTTTATTAAACTAATATTGTTAGATAGTGCTTAGAAATATTACAGCATTTTCAAAAATGGAAAAAATTTAAATAAAGTGTGAAGTTAAAACCAAGAAGTAAAACAAGCCATCCAAGCACCCAGAAGGAGATGACAGAATGCAAGACCAGGCTGCATAGCACTGCTGTGATGAGGCAATGAGTACAAGGAAAACATCCCTTCAGATTTAAAGGTGTGTAAAAGCTTACACCGCAAATTGAGGTGTGATGAAACCATTTTCCTCCTACAATGGAAAGCATTACTGTGGTATACTCGCAGTATTTTAACAAGGGTTTTTAGCACTTAGAAGTTACTTTTTCACCTTTCAAAAGCATTTCTGATGTTCTGGGCTTTAACGCTTACATATACAATGGCCATCTGCTTCATACAAACTGCAGAAAATAGTACATCCAGAACTCCAGTAACAAAGGCAAAGTCGCACAGCACCCTACCCCTTTCTTTCACCCAACTGCCACCAACTCCGCTGTTATTACTGCATCCCTTTACCAAATTCTGCAGAACATGTCACCGTGCTGCAGCACGGCAGTGCGCTGCTCAGCAGGTCCTGCTACCATTTGTCGTACAGTGACAACGCAAGATGCACGTCGATGCTTTCAGTTCCCGCATGGAGTGCACTGAGGCTGAATGCTCAATGAGTAAATGATTACATTGCAAAGGACAGACCTCCACGCTGAAGTGAGTACGATGGGGATGGACAGAAGCCCACTCACTTGTTCTTTTGTTTGTTGTCAGAAAAGTCCATGACAGACAGACTCTTCTGTGGCGAACTTCCGTTAACTTCTTGCTTCCTCACCTGGCTCCTGTACACAGGAGAAACGAATGGCTTTACAGTCTGCTCTCCCCTAAGAGTGTTGTCCTCTAACTGTCTGCCAGAACAGCTGAGCAACATGAGACGTAAGCCTATCTGAGACTTCTGGAACATCCACTGCTGCTCCATCTGCCAGGGCTCTCTGAAAAGGCACAAGAGCAACCTGCCAGACGATGCCTCTTTAACATCACAGCTGCAAAGCTGTGTAGGTTGCGCTGCGCATCAGTACGTGTTACAGGAGAGAGAAATCTTTTCTGGACCTGGTGGGCAAAATGATGGGCCCGGCAGCAGGCCTTGGAGGAGTGCTACAAAGCCCTGGAGCAGATACGCCGGGCTCTGCATCACAGTTTTGTCTTCCTGAAGGTACGATACCTTCACGGGAAACTGCGTGTGTCCCTGAGAACTGTGCACGAAGCGCTGCTACGATGAAGGACCAAACTGAGCAAGTCTAAGAGAGAGCAGCTGCAGGTTTTCTCCTCGCTCCTCCCTGTGCTTACAAGTGACCGTCACCCTCCGCTTGCAGGTAAATGCGTTCGCGGGCAGTAGGTGGCCCTCCAGCACAACCCGCCACGGCCTCCCTGAGCCACGGGCTCAGCAGAGCGCAGCTAAGGGAAAGCTCCCCAGAACTGCCTCCAAGCCGAGAGCTCCAGGAGCACGTGAAGACATGACTGGCAAACCAACACACGTGCAGCATCCAGCAGAACGAGTCATTTCTACTGAAGCCACCCACGCTCTCCCCTTTAACAACTCAAGCACCTATTCCAAAGCTACAAGTAATTTCAGTCCATTACAAATACAGGCAAGCTGAGATGGCTGGGTACTGCATTGTGCAGAAAGAATGCTGCTGCATCCTCTAGGCACACTTGAAGGTGTGTTTTGAGAATGTTTAAATCAATACTTATTCTGAGATAAATTTTGATGTTACGGAGTGTTAGCACATGCACATTTTTCAAGCTCAAAGAGGGGAGATTTGGGTTGGACATAAGGAAGCAGCCTTCTGCAGTGAGGCCCTGGCACAGGTTCCCTGTGATGCAGTGGAAGCCCCGTCGCTGGAGACATTCCAGGCCAGGCTGCACCAGGCTCTGAGCACCTGATGGAGCTGTGCACGGCCCTGCTCGCTGCAGGGAGACGGACTAGATGGCCTTCAGAGGTCCCTTCCAGCTGTAAGGATTCTAGGACTGTAACTCTCACCAAAATCCATACTGATGACTAGATGTTTTCTTTTAATATTGAAGCACCAAAGCAGCCAAAGATGCCCCAACACTCAAAAAACATCCATCAAAAAAAACCAGAAGCATTTCAGTGTTAAAATAAATGAAGTAGCCAATGCAACAGTACAGCTGCAATTTGAAGCCAGAGCGCAGACCAAAAGATGGACTGTTACCTTGAGGCACACCAGTAGTTGACCAAAGCTGAAAGAACGATGTAACAAACACTCAGCACTCCAGAAACTCCGAGTGAAAGCGCACCCAGGCCACAAAGCACACAAAGGAGGGCTATGCCCCCGATGGATATCACAACACCTAAGAAAATAGAACAGAGACTGTTATTTAAACATGTTTATATATAACTAAGTTAGAAAAGCAGAAATTTGACCACAACCCCAAAGTAAAAGCATCTGGGAAAATGTAATCAACTAGCTGATGAGGGCAACAGCCGAGAGCCCCCTCCTAGCAGGAAATCACCGGAGGGCAGAGCTTTACTGACATATGCTACAATGCCAAATGAGAAAAGAAGAAAGAAATAACTCTGTAAAAATGTCTTCCATAAAATACCACAAACGAAAGCTACGAATGGCCAAGATAACTGGTTTTGCTGTGATCAGAGGTTCAGATTGGAAAGGGAAATAGGATTTCCTCTTGTACAGACTACAGCTCATCAGAGGACTATTCTGAGGACCACACGCAGAAATCTTCAAACGCTTCAGCTGGGACTCCAGAAAGAAGAAAAGAGAAAGGAAAAAGTTTCATGTCTGAAAAGGGAATGCGTAAATGCATGCATACAATACCTTCCATAACTATCACGCCAACGCACGCCATTATGACTGTTGTAACAACAAAAATCAGGAAAAACGCCACAGGAATAGTAGACACTGCCACAAACATCAGGAGCGATAAGGCAACAAAAGGATGGTCATCTAAATACAGGCCAACGCGGGAGTTCATAAATGCAACGACCTGTGGAGGGAAGAAAAATGCTTCAGATTTCATCTCATCATAACTCTCGAGGTCACAGTTCTTCAGTGAAGAACGCGGGTACATCTTTCCTAAGTCTGCAGCTGTCGGGAGTGCAGCGTTACAGATGGAAAACAAATTTTTTTTGTTAAGGCAGTTTAAAAACTGGAGTCTTTGTGTAGGAGAGACATCTCTTTTCCTCTAAGGAAATATGTACCACAGTTATTTGTAGAGCAGCACAAGCATGTCACCAAAATGCCACTCTTCTGCCCCAAATGTTTGTACCAGTAACACAGCAATGCAGAGCAGCTGTCCTTTCATCTTGACTGCTGAAGATATGGGAGCGCTGCCCTTCCCCTACGCTCCCGAGCATCCACTTAAGAAAGAGCGCGCCAATTTTCCAAAAAAGGGGAAAAAAAAAATCACTGAAATTAATTGGGGCATCATATCTCAAGACTTGTAAAGAACCTCGCTTCGGAGGCGCGTTACGGACGATTCCCGCGCAGACCTACGTTTGAGTTGCTGTGGATGGACTGCATGATGAAGTGCCATTGCTTCTGCAGCTCCTGCAGCTCCTTAGACATGCTGCGACCCGTGGGCTGGTGCCAGCCTCCTGAGCCACCGACCTTCCTAGCAGCCAAGGTCAGGGCAGTGACAGACTCGTGCAGGTGTTTCCTGAAAATAAAGTAAAAGCTTTTGCCAAAACAGAGACTGCAGATTCTGTTTGTTAATGTCATTCAGAGCTTAAAGCATTAGGTTTACAAAGGAAACCTAACACACAGGCCCTGAAAGCTCTTCTGGAACTCGCAAGGGCAGAAACAAGCATCAAGGCACCCTACCTTCTTCCTTACAGCCCTGATATCCCGAGTTGCACAGAGCGTGCTTTCACAAAACCAGCTAATGCTAAGGAGAACGCTCTGGGTCTGACACTAAGCAGAACATCCTTTCCCTGCTCAGAAAGTGCGTACATCTTCGTTAACCAGGTCAGCGTGGGGGTCCTCTCCAGTACATCACTCTAAAACTGCCAACTCAGCAAAAAAAAAAAAGAGGGCAATTTGGGGTCATGAGGAAGAAGTCTGCTTGCTTCAACTCTGAGGGCCATGAGAACCCCCTCCCTCAAAACCACTGAGCATGTGCAAGGAGAAGGGACGCTATGGGGATGGTTTGGGGGGTGAACTGAATGTGTATGTACTGCCCAGGAAACCTTTTGCATATGTAACACCAGTAATGTATATCCCCAAACAAAAGCCCTTCAGCTATTGTATGGTTAGGGTGGATGTTGTAAATTAAGAATGCCTGCTTCCCAATGTCACACTGTGGTCATTGAGGGCATTCCTGCATTTTGGATGACAGCTCCAACCCATTTAACCACGAGGGTACGGCAACGCCAGCAAGAAGAGCTGGGGCTGTGCAGGTGGAGAAGAGGAGGCTGCGAGGTGACCCGAGAGCGGCCTTCAGTATCTAAAGGGGAACAACAGGAAAAAAGGGGACAGGCTCTTAGCAGGGTCTGTGGTGACAGAACAAGGGAAATGGTTTCAAGCTCAAAGAGGGGAGATTTGGGTTGGACATAAGGAACCAGTCTGCTGCAGTGAGGGTGGTGAGGCCCTGGCACAGGTTGCCCTGTGATGCTGTGGGTGCCCTGTCCCTGGGGACATCCAAGGTCAGGCTGGAGGGCTCTGAGCACCTGATGGAGCTGTGCACGGCCCTGCTCGCTGCAGGGAGACGGACTAGATAGCCTTCAGAGGTCCCTTCCAGCTGTAAGGATTCTAGGACCGTCAGTCGGCTCTACCCGCACAGCACAGCACTGAGACCCGGCGCAGGAACGCAGCCACCGCCTCCAAACGCGGCCTGGCAGCGCCGGGCGGAGCGCGGCAGCGCTGGGGCAGCAGCAGCTCCAAACCTTTCCTGCCGCCTCTGAAAACGTCACCTGTTGTTGCTGGATTCCATCATCCGCGGGGGACTTAACATCACGCTTTCCTTCTTCTAAATACGTAACCACGCCGTCAATATTACGCTTTTTATATACGCTGCTGCACACGTTATATCCGCACCCCATGACACGTACGTTATTTAAGACCGCGCCAGGCTGCTCAGCGCGCGCTGCCTCCTCTCCTTCCCACGCACTGCAGCGCAGACCCGCGCCACTCTCGCTCGCAGCAATGCGCGGCGCGGGGCCCGAAGTCCCTGCGGCCCGGCTCCGCTCCCGGCGGGACCCCGGCAACGCTGCCGTCTCGCTCGGGCCGCCGCCCACCAGGCCCCGCCGCGGGCGGCACACGGGCAGCGGGAAGGGCGGCCCCGGGACCCGGCCCCGGGACCCGGCCACAGGACCCTGCGCGCCCCCCGCCGCTGTGGCACCACCCCCGCTCACCTCCCGCCGGGCGCGGCCTCTCGCGGCGCGGGCCAGGGCTCCGGGAGCGCTGGGGGAGCGCGGCACCGCCCTCTCGCCGCTGTTCCCGCCCCTCAGGGCCGGGCCGGGCGGGGTGCCCGCGGGAGGCGGCTGTGTTTGTTTTCTGTTCCCTTTTCAGTGCCCTCTCGCTTTGCGATCCGGCCCGGGTAGCCTCCGTGCTCCGGCCCTCCTGAGCTGTGCCAGCCAGAAATCGGCAAAATGTTCCTTCCCGTTTCTGCTTTAATGGCTGGTTTTGGTTGGTGCCACCCGTGGAAGTGTTGGAAAGCTGAGTATTAAATGCGTCACGGTTATCTTTTAATGGCAGCAAAGTGTATTGCAAATTTAATTTTCACCCAGAGAGGTTTTATGAAGTATTCTTTTTTTCCTTTTGAACATGTCAGTCTGTGAGGAGGTGGTGTCATTGTGGTGCTGACTTCATTGAGCTCCGCAGATACGCAGATCTCCCCTAACAGATGAAGTAAAGCAGAGATTTGCATCATAGTGAACTCATCTGGCAGTACAACACCAGGCCCCAGCGAGCAGTGAGCAGCTTCAAGCTCAAAGAGGGGAGATTTGGGTTGGACGTAAGGAAGCAGTCTGCTGCAGTGAGGCTGGTGAGGCCCTGGCACAGGTTCCCTGTGATGCTGTGGGTGCCCTGTCCCTGGGGACATCCAAGGTCAGGCTGGAGGGCTCTGAGCACCTGATGGAGCTGTGCACGGCCCTGCTTGCTGCAGAGAGACAGATTAGATGGCCTTCAGAGGTCCCTTCCAACTCCAAGGACTCTGTGATTCTGTGTTTGTATGTATGTATATGTTAAAGTGAACGCAGCTAACTGCAACATTACAGCATGTCAGCCAGTGATAATGATGCCATAAAGTTTAATGGCTTTGCTGAGTTTAGGGGATGTTAAATTTCTGGCTGTTCTCAAAACATGCCGCAGCTGCAGTTTCATAGCTGGTCCTGTTCAGCTTAGAAATTTATTTTCCCACTATATGTAATTATCTGCTGCTTTTTCCTTGTGAACTAACTGCTTCTCGTGTTTCCCTCGCAGCACAGGTAATGCATTGAACTTTAAAGAGCACGCATATCAAAACATTAGAGTTGTGCACAAAGGAGCAATCATTACCATAATTCTTGCTTAATCAACCTTGTCTTGCCAGCATTGCCTTGAATTCGCAGGAAGGTGCTCCTGTTGCAGAACAGTACCAAGGAATTTGTGAAGCTGCCACCCAGAGCAGCCAGGCAGTCTCCTTCCCCGGCGTTAGCGGTGCTGGTTCTGTACCCACACTGCTGGCTCGTGTTCATGGTGCAGCTCCTTATGGAAGGAGCTTCCACATGTGGCCACAAAGGGACAATCTTTCACCTTGACCTAACACCGCATCCCAGGAAAATGGTGCCATTGTGTGAGGGTTACCCGCTGTTCTCTTGGTGTACAGAAAATGGGATGAATGGCATCTGAAGGTGTTGGTGAAGAGCTGTAGTTAGAATGGAATGGTTGCTTGGTCAGGTGGAATGTGTACAGTGCCTCTCTCAAGGGCCAGCATAAGGAAACTGCCCTGCATTTCCTGCTGGATAGTAACAGCTCCGTCTGTGAAGAAACTGGAAGGATGCTTTCTCTCAGGATGTGGTGACAACTGTGGCTGGAAGACAAATCCACACAAACTGGTGTGGACAGACTGGGAGTACCAGTATCCCATTGTCTTTGGATCTTTGGGGAGTTTGATTCTGAATGATTAAAAATCATGTTGTTTTCATACCAATGTCAGAATATCTAGGATGTGTTTGGGGTTTTGCTAGCTTTCAGGGGTGAGGCGAACCTGTGTGGTTGCTCATTGATTCCGGAACTGAGTTTCCGTGGCTACAGCTTGGCACAACACTGTGCTGAGCGGGGCTGGCTGCTCAGCTCTCCAGAGGGAGGGGGAAGGAAATCCCAGCCTCCTAGCACCGGCTGCACTGTAACTGGGGCAGTGAAGGTGAGTGCTGAAAAGCAGAGTGACAGAGAAGTCCCCTGAGCTGGAACGGGTCCACTGAGTGGGGGGACAGGCAACGAGGGGCTGCGGGGCGTAGCGGCTCGTGCACTCAGTGGAAGCGTCAGGTCTGCTGGCCGTACGCCTTTCTCTTTTCCCATTTGTTTTGACGTGTTTGTTTCTCATGGCATTTAATGTGTGGAAACGTGCTGTAAACCACTATTAGGGGCCTGGAGTTGCTGGTGCCTTAGAAAAGATCGAGCAGTGGGGAGGAACCTGGGTTTGTGGGAGGTGGAGGGGGTAGGTGTGAAAACCTTGCCTGACGGATGTCTGGAGACAGTTAGAAAGCTTAAGGTGAAAAGTGAGCTTCAGGAGGACGAGGAGGAAAAGCCAGCATGTGGTCTGGTGGGGGAGAAACCTGAATGTTGTGAGCAAGCCAGGAGAGAGGGGAGGTTTTCCACCAGCAGCTGGGCGAGGGCACTGATTGGTTTGACATCTTCTGTTGTTCCCAGAAGGCTCCTCTCATTTTGTTCTGTTTGTTTTCAGTGCATGCAGTGATCAAGAGCCTTATCTGAGGAGGAGGAGGACCAAAAAATTCTCGGGAACCAAAACAGAAATGAAAGACAAAGCAAAATGAAGCCAACGCAGAGGGTGAGTTCTTCCTGCCAGGATTGTGGCAGATTCATGTGTTTTTCAAATTGGCTGTCACTTGTGGCTTATGATACGTCATTGAGAAGGACTCTATGTGAAGACACTCATTCTCGTTCCGTGTTCTTTGGACATTGATCTCTATAATATACTTTTTATTAAGAATTCTGTTAATAGAGTATTTAAGAAGTATTAACGCTTTGAAGGGTTATAAACGTAACCCAAGGGCTGTGTTAGAATGAGCAGTGGTTTTCTTAAGAACTCTTACATCTTCATGAATGAACGAATCTCCCAGTGAACTGCTCAGTTTATTCTTACCTGAAGGCCCAATACTTTCATCATTAATCCAGAAAAATTCCTGCTGCCTTTAGTGAGATATGCCGGGCAGTGATAGCGTCCTGATTCTGGGTCTGCGTGCAGGCGCGTGGGAGCACCAAGGAGGTCGGTCAGATCAGTCCTGTCCCAGAAATGACGCTGAGGAGGGCACAGTTTTGTCTGCTTGAAAGCCAGGTTTGGGCAGCCGAGTTTCCCAGTCATGCATGAAAACTGCCACTAGCTCTAAACATAGGTTTGAAGTTACGTGTAAGTAACGTATAATCCTTTTATACATAATTGTGCAGGGTAATAAATTGGTCTTATATGGCAATTTAATGCACTGGCGTTCTGATACCACGTGCTTTCTCCTCCTTTTTCTGGTAGTCTCACTTTGTTTCTTGTGGATCTCCTGAGCAAATATGGTTTAGGAAGATCAGAATGGACTGGGGAAGGCAGAAGAGAGGTATCAGCTTATACTGAGGAAAAGCACTATTCAGAAATATCTCACAACACCACGGGGCCGAATAATCTTGAGAAAATATCCTTAGAGAGCCTTTTGCGGTGCCATGGAAGGCAATATATCATTCTGAATAACTCTTTTTCAAGATGATGTAATTCATAAATACCTTCAGAAAGTCTTTGTTGTTTCTCCGTAGTCACAAAAGGATTCAGCGTGCAGCAGGAGCCGGGCAGAGCCATTACCAGAGGTGCCCCCCCCCCCTGCTGCTGCTTCAGCTGCGCCCTCAGAGCTGCGCGAGGTTTGTGCTCTCCCCCTTTTGTCAGGGAACACGTTACATTACGTGTGCTAAAATGATTTGGGCCACTGTGTATTACTGGGCCTTAGGCACATCGTGAGTTAGGGATAGGGAAAAGTAAATAAATCACTGATTTTAAGTGCTGAGCAGGTGGTTGGGTATTTTATTAGAGCTGCTCTTATTTAGAAAAGCATTGTTACACCTCCTTTTGCTATTTGGTTACTAAACCAGTTAAAATCAGTTCATTATTATTTGAGATTAAATTTTGGGGTTTAAAATATTTTCTTTCCAAACAGATTGTGATTTATTTACTTACTGCATTTAGCTAAATCAATACTTTATGGCAGTGCACAGAAAGCCTGAATTCAAATGCCTGTCCAGAAACAGCTGAGAGCTTGGCAGGTGCAGCATTGATCTGAGTGGACGGGTACAGATGGCATGGATAAATGACATGTGCTAACATTTACTGGGAGGAAGAAGAGAGGGCTGGCATTTCCTGCTGTAAGCAGCCTCACGCTTCCTCATCTGCCTCATTTATGTCCATACTTTGTTTCCCCTAAGGTATCTACTAAATAGTGAGGTAATAATAAGGTACTATTTAAGGTACTATTTAATTAATAAGGTACTATTTAATAGTGAGACATTGTTTGTGGAGAAATTGGAGTAATTTCTGCTGTAAAGTGTGTTGCTCTGGAAGAAATACCTCCTCTTTATTTCCTTGGAAAGGACAATAGATAGAGGGAGCACAATAACACCATGTGATAGGGCAAATTCTCAGCTACAAAACGCTGCTTTTCAACACAGTCCCCACCACTAGCTGTGCTTATTTACCAGCAGTGAACAAGAGCTCCATGCCACGCTCGTACAGATCTGCACGAGCAGAGGTGCCCCACTGTCACCACTGCAGAAACGCAGCACCCGCCCCTCACTGTGCCAGCAGCCACTGCTGGGTCTCCATCAACATTCAGCAAGTGTCAGTGAATGTCAGTGGGTGCCATTTTTCCACATGGAGGAATTCAGTGACACCCCTTTGCTTCATCTGCACTTCCATGTCAACTCCGTTCTGTCAGAGTGCCCCTCTGCTGCCATCTGTCACACAGCAGCAAAATGTAATGGGGTGTTGGTGGGAAGGTTCAGCCTCTGCTGCCATCCCACCAACATCCATCTCTGATGTCATATGCCAGCGTAATGAAATAGGAGGCAGTGCTTTCTGAGATCGCTCGTACATTCATTGTTCTGTCTTATGTACCCTCTGTGGGTGTATCTTCCTCCCAAAAAACCCATACTTTTCAATCCCATATCCATTGTGCCTGTGAGCTGTCTCACTGAAGTTCTAACCTAAAGAATGATGAAGAGCCAGTCCATAGATAGTAATTCACTTGTGAAGGAACATGGAATGAGCAGACAGAAGAAATCTACTACAAATCCTGTATTGATGTGAGGGAGAAAGATGAGAAATGAATTTGTTAATTTGTATTATTATTCCACTGTATTGTATATAATTCTTGTACACAAGTATTGAGTGTAGACAGGTAGTTAGCAAAGGCTGGAGAAATAGGATTTTCCTCAGTGCAAGCAAATGTAAGGAGAAAAAGGAGATGTGAGGGAAGAGAGCACGCTAACTAGATCCTGATGCTTTCTTCTGATTTTTTTTTTTTTTGGAGGGAGCAGGGCATGATTGTTCCCACTAAAGAGTTGTATGAAATTATCTGTGCATATGTGCGGAGCACTGGGATCTAAAATAAATTGGTCTTCAAATTACTGAGTCAGACTTGCGTATTTGCCCGTAGTACTAATTGATATGTTACCCTGTTCTAGCACTGAGAAGAACTAGAATCACTGAGCTGTGTATAACTGTGGCTTTTCTTCCTCCTCTCATTTCAGCTTGTCCTTAAGAGCAGATGTTACCCTCGTTTGATGCAGGAAGCATCATGGACCTTGGCAGCTCCATTCAAAGAACAAAGTTACCACCGAAGCCCAAGTGACTCCATAGCTAATAACTACACTCCTACTGCACAGGATTTAAAGCTGAAAAATCTGCACATATTGAAGTCGTCTTCGATGGCGAGGACGTCACCGGGTTCAGCAGAGCAGAAAACAGTCTCACCGTGTATCCATGTGTGAATATATATATAGTCTTAGCCTTGTTTGTTAATGCATCATCTGGCAAAATGGCTCTTCCCTGATAAGTACGTACAGGCGTGTTACCTTAGGGCCGGGAGATACAAGTTTCTGAAAGCACGCGTAACTTTTGTAAAGGTAAGGCCACATTTTGATAAATCTGCTAGATTCATCCTTCCAAATATCACATGCAATTATTTGGAGGAACTTGCGTGCAGAGCAGAAAATGAACAAGGTGCAAGTCAGCTCTGATTATTGTTAGGAGTAAGAACTGGTACCAGCAGCAAAACACAGGAACGGGTTCAGTGTGCGCAGACGTGCACTGCTGCTGTGCTCATACTCGTGGGGAACGGGCGTCAGAGTCATGAGCATCTCTGAGCAGCATTGCTTAACACACCGCTCATGTCTGAGCATGCAGCTGATGTGTTAGCAAACTGTGCACACATACGAGTCCTGCAGTATGAAATAATTCATGCTGTTGATTCAAAAAATGTTGTGATACAGTGCAAATCAGGATATTAAGAATTGTAATGCTTCTGTTTGTTTACCTATATGCATCTAGATAGAGATATATATAACATATTCAGTGAAAATGTTGCTCAGACTTTATCTTACTCATTGCAAGTAATAAATTAACTCCATTACTTAGTCTGTAAATTCAAGAACTAAGAACTCAGGTTAATTTCATTATTATCTAGTTAAATGTCCCCTGCCTGAGCAGTGAGACATCCACGGAGCCCTGTTTTCTGCACAATACCAGGCTGTGAATGTACCGTCCTGTGTTGTTGCTTTGCTTCTCTGAAGTTGTAAGAATTGTTTATTTTCCCTGGGATAGATGGTGTGAAATAGATTCAGTATCCACTTGTTCCTCAGTATATCATGTAAGAAGGGATTAACTGTTTTCATTAGGTGTCTTTACAGTTTCTTAATTAGACGCCTGATTCTTCTACTCCATGTGCTTCTGTAGTGCATGGGTGGGATGTGGGAAGCAGATCACAGTATGTTTATTGAAGAAAATGTGTGATGTATTTATTTATTGTTTAAAGTCCTATCTGTTTGTACACCTATTAAGAATTCATACATCTCTGATTTTTTTATGTGCAGTATATTTGGTAGAACTATCTTACTGAACTGCCTTTAAATTTAAAAGAGAGTGTCGTGGGGCAGAAAACGTGCTCTGTGCAGAGGGTTGGGTCGGCACCAAAGTCACTGGGCCGAGTGCTTCTTGAAGCCAGTTTCTTGTTCCGGACTCAGCGAGGCTCGGTAACTGTGGTTAGCTCCATTTGTCATCCATCTGAAGTAATACCTTGTTTGAAAAACATTTATCTATGTTGTTTTCTTAACTGGTGCTTAAAGCTTTAAAAGAATCTGCTCCTTCCAGGAAGAGGCTCAAAACTGCTCAAAGAAGTCCACGTGGCTCTGATAGGTAATGTTCTGCAGTGGAGTGACAACACACAGAATCACAGCCATTCTAGTTATTTGAGTTGTGCTTTGATTTTCTTCTGACTTGGAGGATGTGATATGCTCCCAAGCATGAAATGTTAAGTCTCTGCAAAAAGGTGTGTGCACCGAGGTTGAGATTGCGCTGTGTTCTAAGCCAGCACCTTTCACCTCTTTGTGGCAGGGTACATTTGGGTCATAGACATAGTGCTAACAGAGCCCTCGTTTCACAATTATTGACTTGAGAACCCCAAATTTAGGAGGTGGAGGTACAGCTCTCAGTTGTGCTGTGAGCTTTTAAATGCTCTGCAATGCTCCTGGAGTTGTCAAATTGGGCGTTCTGCTCTGATGAGTATTTCTTCTTAGCTTTTTTTTTTTGTTGCTTGTGTTCATCTGAAAAACAAGGAGAGAAATAGTCCTCTCTGGCATTGCTATGGCAATAGCTTGGTCTGTGTTAAGGTAATGTGGTGATCTGCTCCATAAGAACGATACAATGGGGATTTAAATTCTGTTCAGCTAAGATCTTGATAATGTGGAATAAGTCAGGTCTGAGCAGCAGGCTGAGAGCTGCTCATCCTGAGCAGTGTCAGCAGAATCCCTGCAGGGGATAGAGAGAGTTGTGTAATCTTGGCAGTGAAGGCTGCAGCAAAACTTACAAGGGCTGCTCCGAAAGTACTGCCTCCTATTTCATTATGTTGCCCCACGGCATCAGAGGCAGATGTTGGTGGGATGGCAGCAGAGGCTGAACCTTCCCACCAATATCTCATTACATTTTGTTGTCTCAGTGGCACCCACTGACACTCATTGATGCTTGTGAATGTTGATGGAGACCCAGCAGTGGCTGCTGGCACAGTGAGGGGCGGGTGCTGCATTTCTGCAGTGGTGACAGTGACAGTGGTTCACCCCTGCTGGTGCAGATCTGTACGAGCGTGGCATGAAGCTCTTGTTCACTGATGGTAAAGATGCACAGCTAGTGGTGGTGTTTGAGTTGAAAAGCAGTGTTATGTAACTGAGAATTTGCCCCATCAAATGGTGTTATTGTGCTCTTTGTATCTGTTGTTGTTTCCATGGAAATAAAGAGAGGCATTAGTTTTGGAGTGACCTGCCTATATTTGCAAATGAGCCAATCTGAACTTTGGCTGAGATTGTTAAGATTTTGGAAAGATAATCTCCTGAAAATAGGTGAGACCTCGGGCAAATAGCTGTTCCTGTGATTAGGTCTGTCTCTGATAGAATTGCTTGTAAGTTGCTGCCCCTCTCAGCAATACTGCGTGGCTGGAAAGTTTACGTGATGTTAAAGTGGCAGCTGGTTTTCCCTCTGTTAAAGTAATTTGCTATCTTAAACAATTTAACTGAGATTCTATTATGAATAATTGAAATACTTCATCGTAGGCTGTGTTTGTCCTCAGAGCAGTGGTGTATTGTTTGTCCGCGTTGATCTGAGTATCCACTAAGGCTTCTTCACTCACCAAACCTGTGTTTTGTTTCAGTAGCACACCAGTGTTACACAGTTTGGATCTTGTTTCCCTGCGTGCAGCTGCTTGTAGGCCGGAATTAAGTGCTATATATTACACAGACAACCAGCCATTGACTCCAGAAGAGCAGTTTGTTGTCATGCACTTACACGAGCAGGAGATGAATAAGCGAGAAAAGACACCTTCAGGAAATGATATAGAGGTATTGGCTTTATTTACTTTTCATTTTAATTTTGAAAGAAGTAGCAGCAGTGCCTCGCTGGCATTGTCTGTAAACTCTTTGCTTAAAAGTAGCTGAGGAGAGAACACGATGTCTGAGGTTTCAAAGATGTAAATATGAATATTTAGCAAACCGCTGTCAAATTTTGCTTCCTTTCATACTTGTTTCTCTTTCTAGCTTCTTAGTTTGCTTTTTATCTAATGATTTTGCAAGTAAAACTGTCTTCCCAAATTTGTAACCTTGCACATTGGTGGCTTCTCCTTCAGAGATCAGTAATTTTAGTGTGCTGCACTTAATTTAATGCATGCTTACATCCAAACAGATACAAGTATGATCAAAATGTCAGACATTTAAAAAGAATTGGGCGATAGGCATAGCTGCAGCTCATGATATTCAATCACCGTTTGATTGCAGAAAAGGTTCAAGTAATAGAAAAGCCGAAATGATTTCACAGTAATTCATTGTCTAACAGAAATTTCCTACAACAGGCATAATATTTTAAACGTTGTTTTGTAGCGGTACTGCTACTACATACACAACGGAGTGCGGGAGGACATGCTGGCCCCTCAGGATGAGGAAGTGATTAATGTAATTTTAAAGCAAATTCCAGCTCATATTCTTGCTAACCCCTGTCTGGAGAATTCTCTTGTGAGTTTAAAAGAAGAGATTAAGGAAGACTATCGTATCAGCCTCATGAAAGCCATTGGTAAGACTCGTAATCTCTTGCTGATTTAGAATTTGTAAACTGTTGCCCTTGGAAAGCAAGACTCCTTTGTTCTTAGCACCGTGGAGAGTTCTTTCAGGGTCAGCAGAACTGCAGTGGATGGATGAGAGGAAGTCCTCATTCTTTCTGAAGTTCCATACTGAACAAATACCTGTGTATTTAACCTCTGCCAAAGAGAAAACAGTCTCATAAATTAGACTTCAGGCTCTCTTTTTCTGCACATATATCCATTTTCTTTCCGTACAGCACTCCAGTAGGTTTGGAGCCTGTTAGGGAACTTGATACAAACACAACATAGCGGTGATGACTCGAGAGATATTCAGTGTGCTTTTGGGAAGAGTATGTAGAGGGGTGGGAGGGGCAGAACTATTCATTCCCAGTACGAGGGAATTGCAAAAGGAGGTGATGGCAATGCAGAAAAGGGAATATCTGTGCTGGTTCTCGTTCCTGGGGCACGGGCTGGCAGGAAGGCAGACTCGGGCAGATCTGCTGGTCACAGAGTGCTGGCCAGATGTGAGCAGAACAGAGAACGAGGCCGTGACGAGTGCTTTGGTGATAGAGAATTACTTCTGGTTCTACTTCGTGTAGAGTGAATCATGCTTATAACAAGGGTTTATCTTCTATAAAATGGTGGGAGGTAAGAATCAATTTTAGTTTTTACCGAATCAGAGAACTGGTTTACAAATGAAAGGTGTTTCCTCGAAACTTGTACCTGGCAGCGAGCAGTGCCTGCTGCTCCAGGTGAAACCGGCCATCAGTGCAGCAACCTGTGGAGCTACCATTCCTTTTTGACTTCTGCAGAAGCTGTGTTCTAAGGCATGGCATTTATTTCCACCTGCGTTGCGGTGAATAGAGAACAATCCTTTTCCTCTTTAAACGCAGATGCCGCGTTTGGCAGCATTCAGCTTTCCCTCTTGTGAAACACTTTTAGTTGTTTTATATGTTGACTGGCAAGTATTTGTAGCCTCTTATTCACAACAGCATGGAAAGAGGAGACTGGACAGTTTTCAGATGGCTTTCTGTAGCCTCCGATATCCAAATAACCTTTAACTTGCTTGTCATTGGTGGCACAGTTTCAGTGTTTGTGGTTCCCTTACATGGTGGGTGTGCAGATCTCACGAGGAGGGGTTGTTCTTCGGGGCCGGCAGTGCCAGGGCTCTGTCCTCTGGGAGAGAATTCACATCAGCCCTTTAAACATCACGTTCTTCCTAGGTGCAGTGAGTGATTCATACTATGATTTCTGTGTTTCACAAACATTTAAGAAGCTTTCTAAAAATCCTGCTTGAAAGGGGGATATTTCCACCCTCAGTTTATGGACCAGGAAGGAAGTGAAGCATTAAATACACAGGTTGGAAAGGCAGGATGAAAAGCTGTTTCTCCTGCCTCCCGTTTTTAGAACCAGGGCCAGACCCTGTGTTTTTTTTCTGAACTAACTTTATATGTGTGTTGGTAATTTGATTATTGTGCTGTATTTCATTGTGAAAACCTATAAGTGACTTCATGACAATGCGCACATTTTAAATGAAGAATTCCATGCTTTATGAACTATGGAGAGACTGCGTTTTTATATGTAGGTTTGACCATGCATGCAATCTCACCACGATATGTGTCTGACCTATTCTAGTTGATTACATCTTGATGGATCCAGCTGAGAGAGAGAGACTTCTGATTGGAAGCACCCCACGTCCTTTTCCCCAGAGGGTCATCCGGGCACCCATCCCATGGCACAGCTCCTACAAAGAAGTGAAAAGCTGGAATGAAAGCAATCTGTTCATTGTGAATCCACTGATGCACGCTTTACATCAGCTTTGGCTTTCTGAGTAAGAAATCACAATTAAAATAAGCACGTTCGGATTTTATGGCTTCGTTAGAGAGTGCGTCTGCTGACTTCATGCTGCAGAGCTCTGGGTGGGGGCAGTGGAGAGAAAATGACAAAATCTCCTCTCTGTTTTCTGGAGATTGTTTTGTTTTCAGAGCCTGCAGGATTCTCAGCCATGGAATGGTGGTTTCCAGGAGACTCTGAATGCAAGTGAGGAATGTGGACTCAGTGCTGTGGAAAGATCATCCCTTCTGTTAAATGGTGTTATCCCAAAGTTAAGGCTCAATGCTCACTAGAATAGTACTGTGGAATTCTCACCATTATTCCTGAAATTAACAACAGAAAAGCTTTCGCCTCTCCTCAAACCCAGTCTGTTTCAGGTGTCTGTGGTTGGAAGCTGTTCTGGGGACTTTGGAAAACTGAGGCGTGTTTTCTTGGGGAGTTAAATATGGTAGTTAGTAATCCTGGTAACTTTCTTTTTCCGCTTAAGCGTTGATGAAATGTAGGTGTTTTTTTCTCCTAGAGGGTGGCCAGGATAGGTGCTTTTTACTATTAACGTGGAGCAGAAGCAGGAGGTGTCATCCTGTGTGCTCTTACTGTCTGGATACACTAATAAATCTAGAAAAAAATACAAGAAATTATTCTGACCATTTTATTGAAAATTAACATAATTTGAAATCTGACAAATGCAAAATGAAATTTGCGAAGCTCTTTACATTTGCTAACTGCAAAGAACAATCAAGCAAACAAACAAACAAAATCTATTAAAAATGCACTTGCTGGACACGTTGGCAGTGACGTGACTTGTATAAACGAAGAAGTTTTGTTTGTGTTTATAAGTTCATCCTAGACCTTCCGGACTGCGTATCATGGTGGGTTTTTGTTTGTTTAATCAGGGGTCCTTAAAGCATCTGCTCGTTGCTTCCCATAGGTACAGTTGTCTGAGGTTTGTTCGCACTGAAGAAATCCTTGGTGGGGATCTGCCGCTGCTGCCGGCTGAGTTTGTGGACACCATCCGCAGACACTGCGTGGAAGCTCACAATGTTCTTCTGAACAAGTCAGTGGCACGAACAGTGACAATAGAGAAATAGGCATCTTAGGGTCTGATCTATGGCAAGGGCTGCACATTCCAGATTTTGACTTCTGACATGAAGTAGCAGTAAATTTAACTTGTGTGTAGAAGAGTTAGAGTTCTGTTTTAATTAATGTAAGTGAGAACATGATTACATTTCAGTTTCCACTCATATGGACTTCAGTTGCAAGATGAAGATCCTTAGGTATACATTACAGATCCTCACTAGGTAAAATGAAGTACAAAATTCTCACTGACTGCAGCAGTAGGCAGGCCACTCCCATTCTGACCCAGGACCACACTGCTGTCAGTGGAATGCTCCCCTTGTTTGCAGGTATGCTCACCTGTAAGTCCTTGCATCCTGAGACATCTCTGAGACAGGAAAGAAATACCGAAGCAGAGAAGTAACCTTGGTTTTAGGCAGATGGCGTTGATGGCTTCGGAAAGTTTTTATACTGTCTGTACTCTGGTTAGTAAAGTGGAACCACACAAAACCGTAGACCCATTCATGTTCACCTGTGAGAAAGTAAGTGGTCCAACCAATTAATATTTCGGAGTGTTAGAAATGCAGAATGTTGTTGGACAGTATATTTTGGGGATTGGATTTATTTTACAGCTTTGCTCCCAATAACGTATAATTTGAAAGGTAAATCGACTTTCTTATTTATTTCAGTACATTTGGAATAAACCTGGAAGCCTTTGGATTGCAAGTGTTTCCTCAGTTGTGAATGTTTGCCCCAAACTGGCTTTAACCTGCTCGTTTTGCTTTGGTGTGAAACTGTTGAAATCAGTTAAATGCAGACTAATGGAAATGATTTCTCTTCATGCTGTTTACAAAGGAAACAAAGAAAAGAAGTCCATGATTAGATGTGTTTCCTTTTAAAAGTTGTTTCTTGCTTCAGTTTACTGAGAATGCTCGTTAAGCCCTATCTGTTTCAAAGGATTTTCAGAATATATGGTGTATGACTGAGGCTGAAAGGCTCTGGGCTAATGAAATCTGTCCCACAGTCTGCACAGCCTCTAGAGGCTGTTTATTGTAGTTGTTTTTTATGTTCAATAAAAGATATATTTAAAAAAAAATAGGGAGAAACTGGGGAGCTTTTTTTTAAACAGATCTTAGACTGAGATGGCACTAGTCCCAGTCACGGGCTCTTGAACCAAAGGGGAAAATGAACAATAGAGGAAAACATCTGGGTGCTGAGGGAGCTGTTGGAACTATGAGGGTGCTCACGCCAGAGCAAATGGGAATAAACTGACTGGGTGGGCTGGAAACTGGGAGGAAGGGAGTCTACATCTGCTACCTGCCTGCAGTAGTTGTGACAGGAAACCTGACTTTCTTCTGTATGGAAATGAGTCATTTAAAGAAAGAGATGATGTGCTGGTTGGTGGCTTCATTCTGTCACTCAGGATCTCAAGGCTCCCATTTAATGCTGATCATTTGTCACCACTGTTTCGTCTGTTTCATATTCATTTAAGCTAATATTAGGGGCCAATGATAACAAGTATCTTTTCCCTAAAAAATAAAACTTCTCCAAGTAATGGCCGATGCAGTTTTGTCTGACATCTAGTTATCAATTCTTTGCTCGCTTTTTGGGTTTTCCTCATTCTTCGGGTGGTTTCCGAGCTTAGATTTCATTGCAAGGAGCAAGGGAAATCTGAGAAGCTTTTAAAAACTTTGTCCGCATTGTTTTCCTTTAGGTGGATCCCAACTTGTGCATCCATTTTACTTGATGAGAAGAGGAAATGGCTTCATTTTGCTCCTGGAAATGACTATGATTCACCTCAGCAAATCGAGAGCTACTTTAGCTCAGTGGCGACTCTCATGTCCTTACAGCTCCGTCAGATGGTGGTCAGCTCCTTGGAAGACCTGTTGGCGCTTTTTATGATTCATGAGGTGTGTGCTGTGAGGTGCATCTCTGCTTACAGTTTCCGGTGTTAAGTGGGGACAGCAATTCATACAGTCACAAAACACAATTCTCTTTGAGGGCTGAAACACTCCAGATAGCTTTTGCCTTACTGGAATAGGGCTGGGTCCTGCAGATCACTGTTCCTACTCGGTGGATTTTGGTTGGATGGTCAAGAGCTGTTTACTCAAATAATGATTTTCCAGGCCAAGGGTTATAATTAACTGAAAGAGTTTTCAACTCTGTCACGAGTGGATGTGCATTGTTTTAATGGCATTTTTCGGTTTTATTTGTAGTGACCTTAACCTGGCCAAACACTGCTCTTATAAAAGCACACAACTGATCCCCTCACACATCAGAAGTGAACAGTCGTGTATGTGACCCTTTGCAGAGAGAACTTGTGTTTGGTGTCCCTGCCTATACCAGATGAGTGCCCTGTATTATTTCAAGCAATGCACTGAATTATGAAAACGGACATCAGACTGCAAGGGATTCTGTAATTCTTTTAGTTACCATACAGTTGTCTCTTAGTGGAAGTGAGTTCTTTAAATATCGGGTCATGCAGAATATCTACCGTGATAAGGCAACAGGAACCGTAACGAGTATGGCAACTGAGATATTGCATGGCAGGCAGAGGATCAGGCGGGATGCGCCGCGACGAGCTTCGCCTTGCGTCCGGCTGCTGCTGCTTTGCGTTTGGTTCTGTGATTCTTACAGCTTCTGCATTACGATTCTAGTCGTGGATTAGCATTTAGTTACTGTAAAAGCAATTTGGGGGTAGGACAGTTCTTATTAACCATCAAGGCAATTAAAGCAAACAACAAAACCTTACAGAATCTTGTATTTGATGCTGGGTTTTATTTCTGATAAGCATTATTAATGATTTTTTCTTTGCTTTGAGTTTTAGTTCTGCGTGGTAATTAACACTTCTGTTACTGCAGTAAAAACTGAGGCAATTAGGCTTAGCTCCAGTTTCCTAATTCCAGCTCTTACAGATTCATTTAGGAGCTGGCATCTGAAAATCTTGTGTATTGGTGCAGCAGAGTTCTGATTAAGAGTCGGTGCAGAAAATCCCATCAGTGCTCTGTAGTTAAAGGAGAGGGGACGTGGATTATTTTTAAATGATTACAGTTATAATCCATTTATTTGGCATGTTCAATTCTCATTCTTTTCCCTAAGGATGGGAGTGATTTTGCAGAACCCTATCAAGAAATGCAGTTCTTTTTACCTCCAATACTAATAGTCAAACTCAGTGTGGAAGAACCCAAGATTGTCTTTGAGCCGCCTCTGAAAGGATGTTGGGATTTAATCAGTCTTTGCTTCCGGGAGATCCTACAAGGTGCTGAGGAGCTTCCAAAGGTACTGGATAAATTGCAGCTATGTATAAAATACAACGTGAATTAAAAAAAAAAAGTTACCAATAAAGCAGAACACTCAAATACACTATAGCAGTAAGGCTCATAGAATCATAGAATGGCCTGTGTTGAAAAGGACCTCAAGGATCATCGAGTTTCAACCCCCCTGCTGAGTGCACGGTCACCAACCAGCAGACCAGGCTGCCCAGAGCCACATCCAGTCTGGCCTTGAATGCCTTCAGGGACGGGGCATCCACAACCTCTTTGGGCAGCCTGTTCCAGTGCGTCACCACCCTCTGAGTGAAAAACTTCCTCCTAATATCTAACCTAAATCTCCCCTGTCTCAGTTTAAAACCATTCCCCCTTGTCCTATCACTATCTGCCCTCATGAACAATCGTTCCACTGTATACACTGGAAGGGAAGCCATCCAGAGAGACCTGGACGGGCTGGAGAAGTGGGCCCATGAGAGCCTAATGAGGTTCAACAAGGCCAAATGCTGGGTGCTGCACTTGGACCGGGGAAATCCCAGGTATTGATACAAACTGGGTGAAGAACTCCTTGAGAGCAGCCCTGCGGAGAAGGACTTGGGGGTCCTGGTGGACGAGAAGCTGGACGCGTATAAGGAAGTGCGTTTTGTGTTATAGAAGATACAGTAAATCCTATCCCATCATTTGCAATGATTCCCTTTAGGTAGAAAGACTTCTCTTTCCACAACTGAAAAGAGACGATCTTGCTCTCAGTACAGTCAAACCAGGCGAACTGGTGTTTGCAGAGTATATAAACAAAATTGAAAAGATCTTTGAGAGCAACACGCTTGGTCCACGGAGGTAAGTTTTGTCTGTTGACTCTTTTGCCCATCCAAATTCCCACGTTCCTAACAACACTGATCTGTTTGACTCAAACATTAAACAGTTTGAGCCGATTTGTTTCTTGCTATAGCGAATCTTCACCTTGGAATCTTGTGTTTGTTTTTGTCATCTTCTGTGTTAAGGTATTTAAACGCGTACAGGAAATACAGCCATCTTTTGAACAGCAATGCACAGCAAGATGTTACGGATTTCTTGAACACAGGTCCATCCTTAGGAGCTTTAAGAGAGGTAATATGTAACTGACAACATGCATCGTGTAGCAGCTAACACATCACAGCTGTGGGTCACTCCAAAAGTAATGCCTCCTCTTTATTCCCATGGGAACTACAACGGATACTAAGAGCACAGTAGTGCTATTTGATGGAGCAAATTCTCAGCTACAAAACACTGCTTTTCAACACAGTCACCACCACTAGCTGTGCATTTTTACCGGCAGTGAACAACAGCTGCATGCCACGCTCGTACAGATCTGCACCAGCAGAGATGCCCCACTGTCTCTGTCACCACTGCAGAAACGCAGCACCCGCCCCTCGCTGTGCCAACACCTACTGCTGGGTATCCTTCAACGTTCATAACCATCGATGAGTGTCAGTGGGTGCCATTTTTGGTGCATGGAGGAATTCAGTGAGACCCCTTTGCTTCATCTGCACTTCCATTCTGTCAGAATGCACCATTCTGTCGGGTCTGTCACGCAGCAATAAAAAGTAATGGAGTGTTGGTGGGAAGGTTCAACCCCTACTGCCATCCCACCAACATCTGCCTCTGATGTTGTAGGCCATCACAATAAAGCAGGAGGCATTACTTTTGGAGCAGCCCTCATACATTGCTGTTCTGAAGAATTTCCATTCAGATGGTTTGTTTTATCCTTGGGAACACCTGGGAATCCGTCTCAGTTTACGTAGTCCCTTACTCTGTAGGGCTGCTATACCAGCGGAGAAGGCTGTTTCTCTCTGGCCTTCTTCTCTGGGTTGTGTTGGGTGACATGCCGGGTGGAAGACTGCCCAGAGGAAATCTGGATCTTGCTACTCTTTTGGCTGTCTTGTCCTTAGCCCTGCCCACTTTCTGTGCTGTATTTGTGAGTTAACCTCTGGCTGAATACTTTCTGAGGCATCTTACGATGTTCCATATACAGTGTTCTCCTGGGTGTTTTCAGCTGTTTCCTTGGTGGGAATTAATTAGTTGTTGTTTAGCATCTTTTGTCTGTAACTTGAAGGACAAACATCACATTTATTCTTTTCCATTTGTAGAAGATTGACAGCTTAACAGAACTGAAAAGAGAGATTGCTTCCATGCGTGTCACTGTCCCTCTGGCCATGTTCTGCCTGGATGCTGCACAGCTGAATGAGGAGCTCTGCATTCGGACTCAAAATCTTAGAGATGCATTGATTGAATTTGAGGTGACGGAAAACAGAGAGTTAAATAAAAGGTGCGTGTTGTTGATTGTTGCTGCTGTGTGTCTGTGTCTGAGATAGCTGCATTCATCTGCTGCCTCTTCTGCCAGTACCGGGTGTGCACAAGGAAGGACCCCAAGCTGAGTGTGTGGAAGGAGCAGGAACGCTTTCCCTGCTGGCGCCCAGCTAAAGCATCATGAAGAATGCAGTGTGTAGTGAAGCTTCTGTTGTATCTGACTTCTTTTTTTTCTAGGAAAGTAGCAGTTCTGATTACATACTTGTGGTAAATTTAAGAATAATACATCTTTTTAAATAAAATGAGGATATAATTTGACTTTATTCTGATGGGATAGTCGTGGATCTCTGAATTCAAAGAAAATACTAGCAAGGAAAGAATTCTTTCACAGTGAATAGAGACAGACAATAGCTGGTTTTGTTTCTGTTTCAAAGAGAAGGTTCACCCCACTTCACCAGGAGATGCTTTTCGGGTGAGAGCAGATGTTCTGCAGTGGGGCCTCTGTGTCTCCACTTGCTGGGGGGGATCTAGACCACGAACTCATCTGGGAGGCCCGGGCTGGCTTCAGCTGGAACCTGGAACCAGGAAACTTACTGCTTCTGCCAGAGAGGGAAAATAACAGGATTTGTCCCGTGTTTTTCATTCCTCATGTAAAAAATAATTTTTAAAATTGATTTTTTTAATAGTCTTTATACTTTGTTTCATGCCATGCACCTGATTTTATTTTTGTGGAATAATTAAATAAGCTCTTGCTTACTACTTTGAAACATTTATTTCTGCCACGAATCAGGTCTTGAAAAAGAGAATTCTAAACCTATAGGAAATAAACTGTTAATGTGCTGCTGTTGTTAATTTGGAGCCAATTTAATGATCGCTTTATTATTTATCAGTTCTTGTAAACGCAGCAGAATACTGATTCTGCAGGGTAGAATATAATTCTTAATAAATGTATATCTGTTGTGTGTATTCATCTGAATAACGTATGTTTAAAGGATAAACTTCACAAACAGAATCTTGCATCTCTCTTCACTTACGGACGCAGTTACATGCCTGTTTGTTGTTTTTGTAGGATTTGTGAAGAATATAATTCAATTGCAAACAGATTGAGCAAGCTGCCTCTGAACACGGAAGAGCTAGTGGAGCTGGATGCCTACTTAAAGAAATCCAGTCGAGTTACTGCTTCCAAACTGAGGCGGGACGTCTCTGAAGCCACCTACAGACTGCAGTTCCTCATGGACTATGCTGATCTTTCTAGTATGTCACAGTTCCAGACTGTAACAGTCTCCATATGAAAATATTCATAGGTAGATCCTGGGCTCTTTGTGGAAAAACAAATCTTCTAGAATGAAGATGAAAGACTGCTCACTGAGGGCTGCATGAGTCTGCAGTGGTATAATAACCGAGTGTGCTGAACAAATAGAAAAATATGGAGATGGAAATGCCAACCCACTGTAGTTATGATGCTGTAGCTTGTGTGAATCTTTCAGTGTTTATACGCTGTGGAATAAAAATGATGTAAACATTACGTTATCCACTTCATGTAGGTGTAATCTACATATTTAGTTTGGAACTATCTGCCACTTTATGCACTTGGACTCAAATATCATTTAATGGAGTACGTACTCTGGCAAACTGTTCTTAGTGATTGCTCTGTCTAGCTAATGTCTAGAAGTTTATGTTCTTCACTTGATTTTAGAGTTTTGCTATCAGCCTAACTTGTTTTAGCAAGAAGTTCTTTATACAGCAAAGATAACTCAGCCAGGAGCTTGAAGAACTTCAGAGGAAACTCATGCCTAACTTACTTATTCCTGAATGCAGTCTTATCTGTCTTTTGCTTATACTTCCCAACAGCCAATCTGTTTGGTCATTTGTTAAAAGGTAGTTTCTTCAAGACGTCTATATATGTAATTTTCTTTTTTTTTTTCTAGGTTATGACATGCACCTCAATAGCACGGTTCTCCATTGGCCTAATCAGATCGAGGTAATGTTTGACAACAGTAGAGATGAGCTGAGCAGCAGGAGGGATCATGCAGAGATGGTATTGATGGAGCGGTACGTTGTTAGGGCATTCTGTTTCACTGGATATTTTTAAAGAAAAAGAACACCTCATTATCAGTAAAAGAGATAATTTCAGATAAGTACAACTTGGCAGTGGGAAAATAAAGGAGAAAGCTGGTTGGAAATACAATGGAGATTTCAGAAAAATGTTATTGATCAGGGTAAATTAGAACATACTTTAAAAGGTCTGAAAGGAGAAATGAAGGATATTGCTAGAATAGTCATAATGATGTCCTGTTACATGTGTAATTCTGCCTTGTTATACCATTTGGTTCAGCATTACAGATGGCTTTTTCACTTTGTACCTTTCTTTTTGCATTGCTCCTTTATCTCCTTTAGGTAGTAAAAGTAGTAAATATAAGTGGGCTGGGTCAGTTGGGAGGTTTGAGAATGAACTTGGAATTAAGTGTCTAGTATTGACGCAGCTGATGAATGGGTTTTGACTGGAGCCTGTACTTACTTTGTACTAGTACTGGGATCACATTTCATTTGAAACTGTTTGTTGTAATTCATAAAATAACTGAGCCCTGAAAAGGAGCAGAACAGAGCACCGTGTCACCCCAGCTGTCTTTACCTCAGGTGTTCGCAGTTTGATGAAACCCTTGAAGATTATAATAGAGAACTAGAAGGCTACAAAAAGCGCGAGGTCCTGACCATAGAAGAAATGAAGAGCAACGCTGAGAAACTGAAAGAGTTCAATAAGAATCTAGATGAAGCAGTGGCTGAACTCGAGGTTAGTGTTTTTTTGTCAGCTATGAGGTGGGCTTCAGCGTACGGGATGAACAAATGTTTTTCAGGGCTCTGGTCGTATCTTGTCAAGCTGACTTAATGATTGCCAAATTCAGGAACGTGTGGCTGATATCTTCTTATCCCCATAGGCAGTACGACTGCTGAGTTGAAAAACGTATTCTGGGGAGGAAAAATATTAAAGTTCTTTAAATTGAAAAACTGACTTTCAGTATTTCCCAGCAGTCAGTAGCAGCAGGCTGCTGCCCATGGGAAGCAGCTTTTCAGACAGAGGTGGCAGGAGGTGAGCGCTGCGGAGGGGCCGTTTGCCCTGAGCTGCTGTTTGTGCTATTGGAGCTGCTTATCAGTCCCTCTGCTTATTCTCTACTTAAAACCACTTGTTTTCCAGCTCCTTGTATCATTTCTGGAAGCTGCCCATATACATTAA
The DNA here is from genome assembly GCF_002078875.1 of Numida meleagris. NCBI lineage: Eukaryota > Metazoa > Chordata > Aves > Galliformes > Numididae > Numida > Numida meleagris. Next base: position 15,431,460 of record NC_034421.1, on the reverse strand, counting down.
ATATGAATTATAGCACAGACAGGAAAGTTTTCAGATGATAGAAGGAAGCTGAACACCGAGATTACTAGATTCTATTAGAGCTCTCCAGCCAGTATACTGTGTGGTTCTGGGCTCAGCAGTTTCTTGGCTGTGCCTCTGCTGGGAACTAAGAGTGGTTACCTTTGAAAGATCTCACAGGTGAGATCACAGTGAGTTGAGATTTCTGTATATATGGAGCCTTAAGGATCAAGCTTTTAATGAAGTTCTGCTCAAAAGAGAAGGCTGGACCAATGAAATCAGTTTGGGATTTACATAAAATGCTTTAATCCCTACGTATCGACAGTTGTAATCTGACTTGGAGGCACCCAGTACATCCAGCTGGTGTGAGTGAACAGCATTGCTGTGTTGTAGGTAGAGCAGAGTAAGTTATTAAATTGGTGAAGTTTCTTACTACGTGTTCACAATGAGGGATGCATCCACACAATATAAGTGACACTGAGTGAATCCATGAGGTTAAAAATTATCTTGAAATATGAATCTTTATTTCTCTGCCTACAGCTCACACTGAATGACTACAGGTATTAGAAGAGGTCTGCTGGCTTTGTAAGAATGCAGACTTAGGATTTGATCTGAACTCAGGCAGTGTTTGTGCTTCCTTTCCCTACCCATAAAATGAAGAAGGCAGTACTTTTCTCTAAATCTTTGCATGTTCATTTATACTGCAGGCAGTTTTGGACAAAGTATGCTATTATGAATAGATGCAGCAATGAATGATTTATTTGGTTGGAGTTCCCAAATGCTTCTGTAATACAAGCTCAAAACAAGTGATCCCAAGTGAAGACAATTCCTGTGTGCCTGTGTGACTGAGGAGCTTGCATCCAAGGTTCAGAGTGGCTCGGTAGCTTGTGAGACATTGTGCCACTGCACATCGTGGTGTGATATCTCTTTCACAGTTATTTGAGTAGTAAAAGATGCCAACAAATAACGAGGGGAAGTTACAAGAACACATCTACCTAAAAGCCCTGGGCAGAAGTATACATACGTGGCTGGCTTTGATGTGTAAAAAATTCTAACCAAAGTTACCTATTAGCAAGTTTGTTTTGTTTTTAGTAGTAGGAATCTTTGACAGAAATAAGATTTTTAATACTTTTTTTTTTTTTTTTAATTAAAGGCAATAAATAAAGAAGAGGAGTTACTTGAGCGGCAGAAGAGTTACTTTCCTTTACTGGAGATTATAATCACAAAGAAACAGCCCATTGAGCAACTTTGGCTAACAGCATATGATTTTCATAGCAAGTCTGAGGAGTGGATGCAAGGTGAGGCATTGATGAAACGTGTCATTTTCTGATATTTAAGTAGAAGCTGGAAGGGTTGCCCAGTTGTGAGAAAACAGTTTTGAAGAGAGAAGCAGTGGATTCCAGCACCAAAACAGAACTGTTGGCATGGACTTTGCAGTGAGATTAAACAAACAAAACCCAACTGATTATTATCTAATAATTTTTCTCTATCTCTAATAATTTTTATAAAAAATAAAATCATCTCTAATTATTATCTCATAATTAGAGGGAAATTATGAGAAATAACTGTAGATGATCCACCCTGAATTGCTCACTCTGTTCTTTTTATGTTGCCGCATTCAGGATTTCTCCAGGAATTGAATGCTGATGAGATTACTGAAGAAATTGGAAACATGTGGAGAACTATGTACAAGCTCAGCAAGAGTTTTCCAGACTTGGCCGGGCCTAGACGCTTAGCAGAAAGCACAAAATACAAGCTCGATAAGTTTAAACAGCATCTTCCTGTCCTGTCCCTTGTCTGCAATCGTGGAATGAAGGAGAGACACTGGGAGCAGGTGCTTCAGACTCTGCCCTGCCTGGCTGTGTTCTGCCTCAGGCGCTGGCGGCTCGGTGCTGCACGTGCTAGGAGTAGTTCCGTGTGGCACCATGAGAAGATCTGTGTTCTTTTGCTTTGTAGATCAAGTTCTGAAATTTTTCATGGTACAGGTCTGAGCTCCTTTGAAGTAATAATTTTTGGCAGAAAATGGAATCGGATGGTTACATGAGCACTGTTCAGCATTTATTTCTTGCTGTTTGAAAAATCTGTTACAGGCGTACATCTTGGTAATAGATATTACTTCTTACTTTATTTTCAGATTAGTGAAATTGTAGGATGTGAAGTCAGACCCAGTGAAACTACTACTCTTCAAAACATGCTGGAATTGGGACTCTCAAAATATATTGATCAGTAAGAAGCCTACTCTACGCTTTTTCATGTTTTCTTTTAGACAATCACTATTTCGTAGGCTGGATAGCAAATTCTAGTTTTAATCTTTTTGTGTGTTAAGAACTTCCATGTTTTCACTGCTGTATTTTAACAAAGTTCGGATGGAACTGTCAGATGTCTTTGCGTAACCAAGGCAACAAAAAAAAAAGGTCATATTCCCATACTGCTTAATTTCTGCATTCAGAATTTTCTGTCTGTATTTGTCTCTAAATTAATAAGATTTCTCTAACCCGGTGAGCTTGGAAGTGCATAAATATTCCCTCAAGTAAGAATCTGTGTTACTACTGAAAAATGCATATAAAAGTTAGTAGCTCATCTGTTGGAAAAGCATTTCAAAGATATGCTTTATTTCAACTTAGGCTGGAACTCATTGGAGCAGCTGCAAGTAAGGAGTATTCTTTAGAAAAATCAATAGAGAAAATGAAATCAGAGTGGGTCAACATGCAGTTCAATCTGGTGAATTACAGAGATACTGTGAGTAAATGTGAACTCTACATATGCATTGTTGAAAATAATTATTTTCATTTTCAGTATTGGAAGGAAGTTACTGTTGATTCATTGTAGCATGATGGAAAGTAGTATCGAACCCCAGGACCTGGGCAAATGTATCCGTTACTACATATTCTTCTATTTAGACCTTAGTGTCTGGGATCATTTGTGATCTCAGTGTATTCATCCCTAGAAATAGGTGAGGCTGAGAGCTTCTGCAATTTTGTATAAAAAGGTGAACAAAGGTGAAATGTTTCACTTGCCCAGAAGACACAGGAAATCACATACTGTGGAGAAGAGAAGGTTCCAGGGGGACCTTACAGCCCTTCCAGGACCTGAGGGGCCTATAGGAAAGCTGGGGAGGGACTTCTATAAGGGCAGGTAGCGACAGGACAAGGGGAAATGGCTTTAAACTGGAAGAGGGGAGATTTAGACTAGATACTAGGAAGAAATTCTTCCCTGTGAGGGTGGTGAGACACTGGCACAGGTTGCCCAGCGAGGCTGTGGATGCCCCCTCCCTGGAAGCACTCAAGGCCAGGCTGGGTGGGGCTGTGAGCAACCTGGGCTGGAGGGAGGTGTCCCTGCCTACAGCAGGGGGTTGGAACGAGGTGATATTAAAGGTCCCTTTCAATCCCAACCATTCTGTGATTCTGTGAAAAGGTGGTTATAAGTCACTAGCATCCCTGGCTAGCTTCCCCCTTGCAACACTGCTCTATCCCTTGACCTTTGAAATAGTGGTGCTCAGTAGAGAGACTGTGTCTGCGGGTGTTTCGGGCTCGCACAGTGCCTTGCTGCTTTCCTGCCTTCAGCCGTAAGAGAGCAGGGCGGCAGGAAGCAAAATGAGTGTGAGGTTGAAGAGCAGTGAAAAGGAGCAACTGCAATTTACCTTAAAATGTGATGTATTTGCAGAACAACAGCATCCTGTCGGCAGTTGATGACATCCAGCTTTTACTCGATGATCACATTGTTAAGACTCAGACGATGTGCGGCTCTCCCTTCATCAAAGCAATAGAAGCTGAATGCCGGGTAAGAAAAAGCTGGTTTGGTTGAGCTTGTGTGCCTCTCATGACATGGTTTCTCTAAGTGCTTTCAGGTGTTTTTGCATGAAAAGGAGTTGTACTTTTTAAACTGTTTTGAGGGAACACACATTCATATTTTTCTCCAAGAGCTTTGAATTGATGGTTTCCAAAGGTGTGCAAAGCTTGCTGTACAGCTAAAGCAAATCTAGCTGCTGATCCAGTCATTAAAAGGTCTTGGGAACGTGTCAGTTGATTTAAACAAGCCCTGCCTTGTGGTGTAATAAGACCCAGATCTGCGTTTGTGAGCGAAGATGTGCTTGTAACCCTCTGGTACTGTCACAGTGCATATTGAACCCGCTGTTTCAGAGGCCTGTAAAACCACACGGACTCAGCCTGCTGGTTCCATGTTCAGGGCATCCCCTTGTTGCTGGTCAGAGAGGAGGCACACAGTGGCGTTTCAGAGCGATCCTGGATTGCCATTCTGGTGATCTCTTTGCTTCTTATGCAGATCTCCCCACCCCTTGCTGTAAAAAGTGTTAGTGCAGAAATATGCCTATTGCTTATAAGGGATATTCGTATATTTTTTAAAATAATGCTTCTACCTTCTTTTAAAGCACTTCAGCTTCTCTTTTTTTTTTCTTTTTTTTTCTTTTTTTGGCAAGCAACTCCGGTTCCTTGATTTCCCAGTGTTGGTTCCTTCTTGATCATTACAATTTTGCTTTATGTGGTAAAAGATAATGTTCTTTGTTTCCCCAGTCAGAAAGTTTTTAGCTCTTAGATGGCAAATTTACAGCTGTGTGTAAGTTGCATGATTTGTCTTCTCGATGGCAGAGGTGGGCTAGGAGGCTTACAGCTGGCCCTTTGCTCTCGCAGCTGGTCTGACACAGCTTTTGGATGCTTGCTGCAAACTCGATCCAAAATTAGTTCCCAGCTGGAGTGCAAAGGCTCAGAAAGAAAAATCAGTGGGGTTTTTACTGTGGAACGCCTTGTAAGCCGCTGTAGGCTTCTCCACAAACTTCTGCCAGTACAAAAGTTGGGAACTGTGCCCAAGAAGAGTGATGATCTGCAGTGTAGAACAGACAAAATACAGTTTCACTTCCTCACAGCTGAAAAGCAGCCTTGTACAAATACTTGAAAAGCTTCTAGCTCCTCTGGTCTGCATATGGCCTGCATATTTATTTTGCAAGTGAGTGTGTGTGCTTCATTAAGACATAGTGTCCTCTCACCTGATGGCGAGCTGTAGATCCGTTTCGGCCAAATAACTCCTGTGAGGAGAATCACGTTGAAGAAAGCTGGAAGCATGAATCACAGCCCTATATTCCCTCAGATCTGAGTTGGAGAACTGTTTTATGACCTAATCGATTAATTTAAAGAGAAAGAGGTGTGGAATACAGTTCTGAACTGCTGCTAAATGAGAAATCTTTCATCAAACGAGTAGCGCTGATCAGATGGGTGTGGGACTCAGCCGTGCGTTAGTGGTGCACTGTCACTCTTGGGATGTTTAGGCTTTTTTCAACAAGGTTCTTTCCAGCAAGTCTGTCAGGGGAAACTGCTCCAGTGGTGTTTTTCCAAAGTCCCTTAACAAAAAAAACACAGAAATGCAGCACTGCATTACATTAGTAACTTGAGATTTTATACTGTTACTCTTCTAATCAATCTACAAGTTTAAGTGGCTGCTCGTAAGTCATAAATTAAATGTTTTCAATGCAGGCTTGGGAAGCGAAGCTGACCTTAATGCAAGACATTATAGATAGCTGGTTAAAATGTCAGGCAACGTGGCTGTATTTGGAACCAATTTTTAGTTCGGAAGACATTACAGCTCAAATGCCAGAAGAGGGCAGAAAGTTTGGTATTGTGGATACATACTGGAAGGACATCATGGCACAAGTGGTAAGTGCTTACATTTAATAAAGCGTGTATTTTTATGTATATCCAATAACATCATTATTGCTACCGTGACGATGTACCCGCTGTTTTTTAGAGCTAGCTGTTTGTATTTAAGTCACAAGAAGGTCTAAAAGGGAGTGAGAAAACTCAGACTAAAGCCCAGCAAAATCTGGTGTTGCAGTAAAAGGGCTTTGAGACTTCTCTGGAGGTTGGATATTGTAGGATGATTTAGAGCCCCAGTGACATTTTAATTTTAAATTGTAATGTACAAATGTTAGTAAACTTTTAGCAATTTGTACTGTGTATTTGTTTTTGTAAAGGTGAAAGACACAAGGGTACTTGTGGCAACTGAGCAACCCAAGATGTTAGACAGACTGCAGGAAGCAAACGCTCTCTTAGAAGACATTCAAAAGGGATTGAATATTTACTTGGAAAAGAAGAGATTATTTTTCCCAAGGTAAATTAATTAATCGGGGCTAAAAATCTATATGCTCTTTCAAACAATTTCTGCTGAGCTGGTAACTCACGTTTCATAAGCATATGTAGTGCCATGCAACAAATGTGTTCTGCTTTCCAGATTTTCATTAGTTTTTATCTGCTTGCGCTAAGTTTGCAGTGCCAGGGACAGGCAAAGGTGGGAAGAAATCTGCCTAGCATTGCTTGCATCTATGATTAGAAGCACTTCATCACTCCCAGGGCATTTTTGAGGCAAGGTGCTACTTTGCCATGGCTGGTCTGTAGTTGTATCTCTGCCTTACCTTCTTTGGCTGTACAGAGGTGTGTAGTACGCAGGGCTGATATGTGATTGTGAGGAACAGGATTCTGTGTTTTACCAGGTCTTTGTTGGCTGTGCTGATATATCTGCTCTTTCCAGAGTTTTGCGTGGGTTTGAGAAACCATCTTCTTTCTCCACTGCATAAGAAGGTCATGTTGAAATTCTGAAAAAAACCAACCGTTATAGGTTATATAATGTTAACCATAACTTAAAAGAAAGGGATCTGAGATAATAATTTCTCCTCTGTTACACTGACGTCCTAAGCAACAATAAAAATGATTTATTTTGCAGACATCAGATTTTTAATGACAGTTTTTGTGTTTGGAATGTTCATATTCATTAATTGTATTTTTCTGACAGATTCTTTTTCCTGTCTAATGATGAGCTGCTTGAAATACTCTCTGAAACGAAGGATCCCCTTCGAGTGCAGCCACATTTAAAGAAGTGTTTTGAGGGAATTGCTCAGCTGGAGTTCACAGAAAATTTGGAGATTCTAGGCATGATCAGTTCAGAGAAGGAAATCGTTCCCTTCATAGACAAAATCTATCCTACGAACGCAAAAGTAATTTCTTTTTCTTTCTATGGTATTAAATGCATGCTTTGCCTAAATTCTCTGTTTTTGGGGGAATGAAATTTAAAACATTTAGGATGAGATCGCTGAAGGTGTTTCGGAATAGTACACTAAAACAGAAAAGGAATAGTACACTAAAACAGAAAAGTGAGATGTAACAGTTTGGTAAATTCCTCTCGGCGCTTCTCTGCACCTTAACACATGTACTACTTAGGAGATGTGACACAAACACACTACGCATACATCTGAATAAGAGTGTGTGTGTATGGATAGGTGTGTTTATGGAACATGGCACAACGTGGCTGTAACACAGAGGAATGAGGGAAAAGAGGAATGCCACCGAGGAGGCGCAGCCCCTGTTCAGAGGGTGGCTGTGTAGCCAAGCCCAGGGACAGCCTGCCCTATTGTCCTGCAGGGCAGGCTGTGCTATAGAATGGGTTGGGCTGGAAGGGACCCTGCTGTCTGAATGCTGTTCTGCTACGCTCGTTAGACCTGCAGTAAACCTGGCAATAAAAAGCAGGAAAGCAGCAGGATAGGAAATGGCAGGAAGACGAGGGGAAAAAGTGTTGGATCTTGAACGACGCGATCTCTGTTACTGTACTCCTGTGGAAGTAATTCCCCCAGCTGCTGTACCAAAGGGGTAACTTGCCTTATCTTGGCTGTTGCTAAAACTAGTGGTCATTCACAAGAAAATTTGTACTCTAAATTATAATGGTGTGCTCTGAATATAAGTTACTTCCAAGATTGTTGAAGGTGAAATCAGTTCATCACAATTCCACTGTCTGCTGCAGTCTTCAAATTTGTAAGTGTTGAGAAGCACCTGGTGGATGGTTGGACTGGATGATCTTAGAGGTCTTTTCCAACCTTGGTGATTCTAGGATTCTATCTCATTCCCTCCTTTTTCTGTTCTTAAACTGAAGGTATGAAGGTGAATTGCTGAATGGTAACCAAAAAGAGATGAGAGGTGGGGAATGTTGTGAGGTCCAGATACCACCTTTTATCCCTTGAATCTTCCAGGAAGAAAATATCCTGTGTTAAAGTGACCAAGCTTAACTGACTGTGCCGGCTGTCATCTGCAGTTTTCTTTTATGGGAAACCCTGTGTGTTGATTCAGCTGGATTCTTTGCAGTTAGTTGATTTGCTTGCCTAAAGGCAGCGTTAAACTGCAGAAGTGCCTGTCAGAATCTGGAAAATTTCTTGCTATTTTTTCTCCTCCTAGATGATAGCAAAGTATATTAGAATCTACCATATTTCAAAAGATTTGTGCTTTAAAAACAACATAATCAGAGAATGTTTATTGACTTGACTGTTTTTCCTACTTGAAGGGCATGGTAGAAAAATGGCTTTTGCAAGTTGAGGAAATGATGCTGGCCAGTGTAAGACAAGTTCTTCACGATGGCATAGGAGGATACGTCAAGGTAATGGGTCCTGAATTACAGTGTAAAATAAGTTTCACAAGCAACTGTATGTGAACAGGTTGTTCCCATTCTTCTTAACCAGGGAAGCCTGTTTGTAGTGAAATGGAATCTAGTTCTCCTTGTTCAGTAGTATGGTTTAAGTTTTAGGTTCTGGTGGTCTTGAAGAAAAAGTGACAAAGCTTTCCATGCTAGTTCTCATTTTTTCTTGGCATGAGACAAATGAAATGGGGGAAAATACTTATTATAGTGCTGCAATCAAGAGTGTTTATGTGACTTTGAAATGGATCTTTATGTTTAAGGTTCCTCGAAAAGCCTGGGTACTTCAGTGGCCTGGGCAGGTGGTGGTTTGTGTTTCCTCCATTTACTGGACAGAAGCTGTATCTGAGGCCATAAGGAAAGGAACTTTACAAGTAAGATTTTCTTCTGCTGTTGCCTTAATCAGAGTTTAGTGCTTATTAATAAAACCTCTGTCTAACAAAGATCATGATCAGTCAGCAACTTACTACAGTTTATTCCTGCAGTACGCTTTATTTTCTGTTTCCTTTCATCTTGAATCTCAGTAGGGGCTTGCTCGCATTGCTCTGTGTATCTTGAGCAGCTCCACTGGAGGAAACGATGTTACTTTTCTATAAGGTTATGCTGATGTAAATGAAAGTACAACACAAACAGTGGTAAACTGTTGTTAAGCACTATCTTTTTATTTCTAACTCCCATCTTTACATGCAAAGCTCCAGGGGAAACTGCAGGCAAAAATCTTTTCTTGCAGTATGTTACAGTTGTTTGGCTATTGCTAGATTCTCTTATGATAAAGATGAAGCAGGCAAATTTGTTCTTTTGTACAGTTTTGTTATTTTTCCTCATGTGTTTGTGGTGCAGCTGCCATCACAAGGCATCTAAATAATGCTCAGTTGAGGCTGATGGAATGCATGATCAAGTAATGAAAACAATTTCTGTTGAAATTATTTCTGTCTGATCCTAATAGTGTGTTCTCACATTAATTTGGGCATTCATTCTGTCAGTAGATTGTTTGGACTGCTTTTTTAACGATGAAAACTTTATACCAAGTACTGCATTTTAAAGCTAGCTCTTTGTTTCTGTGTCCTTACTGAACATCTATTTATCTTGTCTGTGATGTTTAATACTGGCTGAAGATCTCATTCCATATTCTCAGTCACGAAGCTTCTGGCTACCCATCTCTCTAGTCTGCTGAGGTCTGTCTGAATGGCAGCACAGCTGGAGGACGAGTCGCTCTCCCTGGTTTGGGTCGTCTGGAAGACTTGCTGAGGATGCACTCGGTCCTATTGCCTAGATCATGAGTGCAGGCTTAGGAGAAAATAATTTAAAATGTTCCTAGTAAAGTTAGCAGAATCTTAGATTTATATTGGTTTTATTAATTTACAGTTAACTACAAATTTCCAGAAGAAATATAATCCAAACCTACTAGACAGTGAGCGCACATCTCCTAGATAGAAATTTGGCATTTCTATTGGGAAGAAAGATAAGACTTCTGCTTGCGTTATATTTCAGGCCATAAAGCTTTCTAAAATGCTCGTAGTGCAATAGAGCTCTGGTGTATGAAAGAGAATTTTAAATGTTTGAGTGATGTCAGGACTTCCATTCCTGCTCTCTGACTTGCACCCACGGGAGCACCGTGAGCGCTGGCTGTGCCGTTACCTTCGTGCCTGCTCTGTTTCTGTGACAGGGTTTCTTGGAGACGAGCAATCAACAGATTGGAGACATTGTTGACTTGGTGCGAGGAAAGCTGCCTAGTGGAGCCCGGCTAACTCTCGGAGCTCTTACTGTCATCGACGTGCATGGTAAAGATGTCTTGTTCCATACGGGGCAGCGCTGCTGTACTTTGTTAAACTACTAGAAAGAGGCAGCTCCAGTTCTTCCTCCACCAAACAGACCGTTCCAGAAGATGAGTTAGAGGGTTAATAGCAATAATTTTCATTGGTTAATTCCCAGGAGATGAAAATCAGATGTAGTGGCTAGACTGGTGCACGAGGTCCAGCAATTGATTTAGGCCCGAGGACCTCGAGCAACCCCTGTGAGCTGTCTCAACACTTTCCCAATTGCCCTCCTTACTTCTTGCAGCAGCAGGGCTGGTGAGGGAGGGGAGCTGCTCACACTCTCGCTGGGGAGCAGCAGGCAGCATTCTCTAGCTTTGGCAGCGTTTCCTCTGCTCAGAATGAGCAAAATGGCAGTGTTCAGTGCATGTTAAAAAGAAAAAATGTTATTCTCTCCCTCTAAAACATTTTTTTAGATCATCTTAAGGCATTAAAAAAATGATTTCACTTTTTATTTCTCTACATGATGCAGTGATTTGTGAGGTTTTTGTTCATGTGTCCTTCCAGTCTTTGCTGAAATTCTCTTTGGATCAATATTTAACAACAATAATTTTGTTTCTTGGGTTGCTGCAATATATCAGTGAAGAAGGAAGAACAAGTAAGCTTTGGACTTGAATGTTTAACTATCATACAGTGTTCAAACATGCAGCTCTGTAACTGGCGAGGATCATGCACTATATTTTTAGAGCCAAATTCCAATGCAAACGGCATTCTTTCAGTTCCTGGCTCTTTCATGGTCTATTTATCAGAGTGGAATTTGGCCATGAGATTGGATTTTGGTGGGTTTTCTCTGCACTATCAGGGAAAACAAGTATCCCATGTAGGCTCCTTCAGCCACTGGCTTCAAACAGATTTACAAAGTTACTGCGCAGTGATGGAGATGGGTCAGCCCTGCACAACTGCCATCTGCTTAGAACTGGCACTGGAATCTAGATCAGGTGAAGCTGGCTCCCTGTACAAAACAGCTGGAGATTTCTTTCTGACATGAGATTTGTCCTGCTCTAAATGTTGGTTTACTCTTATGTATATGTAAGGAAATACTATTTTACTTATACATTGTTTTAAGTAAACGAAGATAGTAGAAGTGTTCGGCTTTTTCAAAACAATCTGTCCCTTACTCTGCAGCTCGTGATGTGGTTGAAAAATTGGTTGAAGACAAAATCACAGATCTGAATGACTTCCAGTGGATTTCCCAGCTGAGATACTACTGGGAAGGGGAAGATGTGATAGTGCGAATGATTACAACAGAAGCCAAATACGGATATGAGTATCTGGGCAATTCTTCACGCCTGGTTATAACCCCACTAACGGACCGATGTTATAGGTGAGCCATGTTGATGAATAACATCTTTTTTTGATGATTAGTAATCTGTATTTAATTTCATTTGTTATAGTTAATAATTGTGGGAGCCTTAGCATCTCAGAGTCTCATGTAGGTTTTGGAGGCAACTCTTACCTATCTTCTTTGTCCGAACATAGCAAAATATTTACAGTGCTTAGATTCCTATACCAGTACAGTAATAACCTCTGTTGTATCCAGGAAAGGTGATAGTGCTGGAAATGCAAAGAACTGTGCAGTAGCACTGGTCAGTTTATTTCTGTAAAGTAATGCGTGCATGTAAGGTGTGCCCGCCTGCCAAGTGAAGAGCTAACTGTAGAGCCACTCGCTGGTGCCTGACTGCTGGTAGGTGACTCTTCCACTGCTTGCTTGTAAGAGGATGAAATGAAAATACTTCATCCTCCAAGGGTGTTTGGGTCTTCACTTACCATGTACCCTGGAGACATGAGTTATCTCAGCAGGTAATTTTAGGTTTTGAGATTTAAAGAGATTTCTTGATAGTTATCTCCAGGCAAATACATAGAGAGGTTATAAAAATGTTACTTGGGCACTGAGTAGCTGTGAACTCACTGCCACACACAAGCTGCAGCTACATGCTGGCATTATTGCCTAGGCCAGCAAACACTTGCTCTTCTGCCATTCACAGCAGGAGTGAAAAGATGGTGGAACTGCTGCATTACCTGCAAACAGAGGTCATCTCCAGTAGTGTTAACACAAGCAACAAGCAAGCAGGCTCGTCCAGACTTAACAACTGCTTCTGGTGGCTAAGTCTTTGAATGGCTTGTAAAATAAAGAAATCGCTCCACTGTTAGCAGGGATGTCATTTTTAGCATGAAAATCACTTGGAGATCACAGTCATTTCCACATTTAGGGTAACAACCTTCATGCATTCTCAGCCTTTATTCTAAAGATTGACATTGTTTATAAAGCCAGCTTCGAGTTATCGCCGTGGGCAGTACCACGTGTTTTTACAAGCTCTGCCACTTTTCCTATGGTTCTGCACATTTGATTGTGCAGTCGAGGATATACAGAGAGGATGACTATAATAAAAACCCTTGACATTCCTTGCAGGCCAGGTGGGTGACTGTAAGCTTCCTCTTCTGGAAGTCAGCTGTGAGATAGCAGGTTGCTAGGTCAAGCTGCGAAGTACACAGAAATCACTGCCAGGGGAACCTGTACGGGAAGATACTGGTCCATTCCTTCAGAAACAATTTGGCATTAATTATTACTGCTTCTAATGGGTGTGCTGCTCTTTATATAGGACATTAATGGGAGCCTTGAAATTAAATCTTGGTGGTGCTCCAGAAGGACCTGCTGGGACTGGCAAAACAGAAACAACTAAAGATCTAGCAAAAGCACTAGCTAAACAGGTAAATGCAGTTGGTTTGGTTTGGTTTTTGGTTTTTGTGTGGGTATGTAGGTATTTCTTGCAATGCTGTTCTTAACCAAGTGTTGTTTGTTCTCTGCCAGTTCTAACTTTATTCAAAGAAGTAGTTGGTAAGAGCATTGCATTTAGGATGATGTCTATATGACGTCATTGTGTAGTCATCCAAAATTGGTAGGAATTATCCTTTCCTGGTTTAGATGCTAAGAATTTTATGGTGTACTTGGTGTTAATACTGAGATGTTGTCTCTGTGTTTTGTTGCAGTGTGTGGTCTTCAATTGCTCTGATGGTCTTGATTACAAGGCAATGGGCAAGTTCTTTAAAGGTCTGGCACAGTCCGGGGCATGGTCCTGCTTTGATGAATTCAATAGGATTGAGGTAATTTTTTAACTCAGACAAGTAAAATGGAGAGCTTTAAGACACAAAAAGTTTTAGATTAGCATGTGACAGCATTATTGCCAGTTTTCTACTCCTGTTTTATGACATGGCCGCTTTGTTTTGATACTTGCTGCTGCAGAAATAGGTTACCTCTGGTGCCTGTTGTAGGAACACATGCCTGCCTGGGCAGTGTTGTAGAAGCCTTGTATTGTTGGTTGTCTATTTGTGGGGGGAGAGGAAATACGCCTGGATGATTTCCTCTTTTGTTTGTGACGGTCATAGTTTGATTCCAGAGTAACCCAGATTTCTGTTAGAGAAGAGCTATCCTGCTCCTCTTCTTGGGGCAGCCTTTATCTGTGTCCAGCACAAGACAGACAAATCCCAGCGGAGGGACTCCTCTCGTGAGTAGATGAGTGTCACTGCATTGCCAGTGACAACTGGCTCCTAACCAGACTCATGTGACTCCCTCTTCACTCTGGCTAGAATCTCACTCTCTCTATATATATATATATGAATTTGGTCACCAATGACTTCAGATAAGTTTTATTGATACTTTGATGGAGTTGGACTTAGGTCAATAGTAGTAAGCCTAGAAATTCCATGAAGATCTGGTTTTTTTTTGTTTTTTTTTTTTTACATTTTAATATCTTTAACAGCTGAATTTCTCTATTTGCCTGCTGTAACTTGTATTTTAATGAACTCAAGTGTTAGCATTCTCATTATCCAGTGTTCTGTAACCTGTAGTACTGTAAGGCACTGAGGATTAGCCCTGGTCTGCCTTACCCATTCCTTGCATTCCCTCTTGATTCAGGGCTTTGAGTGAGTCAGTCTTTCTGAAGACTCTAAATTCTTTGTAGTGTGAGGCAAACACTTCTGGAGGCATCCAGAGAGAGCTCCTGGCCACCCGATTTAGCTGCCCACAGTCAGGCGGACTGTACTTCCTTTGGGAGGCTTTCAGGAGCCTCTTGGTATCTTGTACGTTGGTTAAGTAGAGAATGGGAGTATGACATTTCAGAGGATTGCTTTAAAAGAAGGCTAAAATTTAGGCTCGATCTTCAGTCTGGGTCTTACACTGAGTGGTTTTCACCTGGAGGATTGCAGTAGGTAGCCATCAGAATATATAAACCATTATTTCTGTATGTCTGATGTTTTCCAAAACATTCTGCCTTATTAGGTTGAAGTATTGTCTGTGGTCGCCCAACAAATACTTAGTATCCAGCAAGCTATTATTCGTAAAGTCAAAAAGTTCATCTTTGAAGGCACCGAGATCTCTCTTAATCCCACCTGTGCTGTGTTCATCACAATGAATCCTGGGTATGCTGGGCGCGCTGAGCTGCCTGATAATCTGAAGGTAAACCTAGGACCCTGATTTCCTGTAGAAATTAAGCAGAATTTGCAGCTTCTCATCTACTTTAATAAGAAAAGGAAGATGGCAATCAAGTAATTCAATGGTGTAACTCTTTCTGCTGTGCTGTTCACTGAATTTATCAATGCAGGATTGTACAACATGCACAGACAGAAGGTCTCGGTCCAGTTGGCCTGATAACAGTTTGCAGCTTTAGCTGTGCTTTCACTAACTGGAAATTCTCCTTGTTTACAGTGGCTTGGAGTTCCAAACCCCAACTTAATTTCATTTTAACAGCTTCCTGAGAAACTGGAGGGACTGATAGGATTCTTCTCCCAGCTTTGGCACGCATTCTTTGCATGACCTGATACAAGACGTTAACCAAGCCATGTGCTAGTGTGTCTGTTATAAAAGTGAGATGAATAGTGCCTTCTTATTTGATCTATCAGTAGTTCTTTAGAATTATGACTCTTTCTAAATATCTGTTCTTATAATGCTTAGCACAGACCTCTTGGTAAGATCGCAGTTCTAGTAATGCTTCTAATGCAATCTCATTTATTTCAGATGATTCCTACAGGAATGAAAAATAATACGAAGTATAAAGTCCACAAATCTCAGAGCTACTATTCTTACCAAACAAGCACAGGTTACTACCAGATTCCACAGCGTAAGCTTAAATATTCTTTTCTTACAGGCATTGTTTCGAACAGTTGCCATGATGGTACCAGATTATTCTTTGATTGGAGAAATTTCACTTTATTCCATGGGATTTTTGGACTCTCGAAGGTAAGACATGCTGAATTTTCCACCTTGATTGAGTCTAATGTACTTCATTCCTCTGTAAGATGTGCATGCATGTATGTATCTTTAAAGCATAATGGAAAGGCTGTCTGTGTTCGGTTTCTCCAAAAAGTACTGGTTGAACACCTGCTTTATTGTCAGTCCTCATTTACCATCTCATGTTGACAGATATGTATCCCTGCACAGAACCATTTGCAAAATTGGACTTAGGCAGAATTTGTGAGTGGCACACAGGTTCTCTGGCACGTCACAGTGTGCGGTTTTGCTTCCAAGGCCTCTGGGGCCATCTTACCAGTATTATTGGTTGATGGGTCTGCATATTCACAGCCACTGCCGTGATTTTGATGCTTGAATTATTTTCTTGGCTTGGTGAGATGTTTTCCCTCTACTTGTGCTGTTTTAATTCCCACAGTCTTGCCCAGAAAATTGTTGCCACTTACCGCTTGTGCTCAGAGCAGCTCTCATCTCAGCATCACTATGATTACGGCATGCGTGCTGTTAAATCTGTCCTGACAGCAGCAGGAAACTTAAAGCTCAAGTACCCAGATGAGAATGAAAGCGTGCTGCTGCTTCGTGCCTTGATGGATGTTAACCTCGCCAAATTCCTGGCGCAGGATGTGCCGTTGTTTCAGGTAAGCTGTCACGTGGCTGTGCTTAAGTTTTGTGGTAATGAGGTCCAAGAAGAACCTGCAGAAACAGGTCGTTTCCTTAACAAAGAGCAGCTGGCTCCAGATGCTGCCGTGTTAGCATGCAGGTGTTGCAGCCCGCAGATCTGGATGCGCTCTTTGGTTCTGTTAGCATTGTCTTGAAAAGCAGACATTCCATGGTAGCTCTGAAGTTATGCTGTGAAATGTGTTATAAGTTAACTTGCTAAAGTTTCATTAGCAGAAACAATTTTTTTTGCAGTTCGTGTTCTAGCTTTGTGCTGTAGAAAAGGTGTGGACAAATAAATTAGTCACTTAGAAATTTGAAGTCAGATGAAAACAAGGAAGTTGTTGCTTGCATGCTGCTTTCATAGAAAATAAAGACTGCTAAGCTACAAATCAACCAATAAAATGGAAGACCCAAAAGCTGAGGTACAAGCACCGTCACTTCTGAAACTTCGGAACACAGAACTTCTGTTTAATTACTGAAAATGTTCAGCAGCTTTCACTTTCCTGTAATACAGTTTGAGGCAAGTTAGCAGAAGGTTAGCCTTCCTTTTACAGCATCAGTGTGTGTAGGAAAATTGCAGGCGCTCCCGTCTTTCTGATGCTTGCAGAATACATTGATGGCTGCAGTTTGTGCCTGGACGTTAGGGTCGGCAGTGAAGATGTTTCCTCTTCAGCTCCTGTTACCTGCACGAGCATTGTTTTCCTTGTACGTTACAGCGCTTTGGGAATTTTCCTTTTTTGGGAATTTTCCTTGGGTTTAGAGAATGATTTATTCTGTCTTTCCTTAACAGAGTATCATCTCTGACCTGTTCCCTGGAGTGGTTCTTCCTACACCTGACTACGAGCTCTTTTCCGAGGCAGTGGTTGAAAATATCAGAAAAATGGATCTGCAGCCGGTTCCGTGGTTCATTGGGAAAATTATTCAGGTTCTTCTCACACTTACTTCTGGGGGGGAGACAGTAAGAGCAAATGATTAAGAAATATTCCTCATCCCCTCTCTGACTGTGTCATGAGTGAATCAATAGGTAATAGTCTCTGCGATCAGTTAACAGGGTGTTACAAACAGCATATAGTTACTGAGGAAAAGTCATGGAATAAGTGCCTACTTTGCTCACAGTGGGTTTTGAATTCAGCCAGTTTGTGAAGGAGCTAACCAGTGCAGATGCAGCTTGAGTCTGATGATTCAGGATAAAGAATGAAGCCGAGGCTGTTAATAACCCATACAGTGCTGCCCAGCGAACAGAGCTCTGTGCTGGCAGGCAGGCTCTTCCCAGTTCTGCTCATGATCTCCTTGGGAGGTCTGGAAGGGGCAGCGTGTCCCTTCATTGCTTAGCTTTACCTTCAGCTTTGTGTTCCTGCTGCCCCCTGTACACTGCAGTGTTGGTGACCTTGCAAAGAACACTTAGCTTTCTTCCATGTGAGCAGCGCAGCCTGGCACTAGTCTGCTGTCAGGAGCGGGAGTACAAGGCCTGGGCACGTTCATTAGGGGATGTTAATTGGCTTACGCTGCTTTGCAAAACCATGCTTTATCTTTCATTTAAGCAGGGGCAGCATTAACTGGTAAGGGATTTAAGGTAACAGCCTTAACCTGAGGTTAAACAATACCTGCTTAGGGCTCCTCGTAGGGTTCTGTTTGGAGGTGTTCAGGTGGAAGGCTTTGCTGTGAGGTCTGGCAGTATCTCCTGAGGGCGCTGACGAGGTCACCACGCTTACAGTTCAAAGGAAGCCTTGAGGGGACTGCTGCTTTGGCAGATCCTCAGAGCAGGAGTTCCAGTTGCTGTGTGTTCGCCTTACTGATGACCGTTCATTGCACTGAGCGCGTATGCATTGAGCCATGATGAGCAGTGTTTGGTAAGCACACCCACAGCCTGTGCAGTGATGCTGTGACTGCTGGGGGAGGACATTCAGGAAGGAGAAAGGGAGGACAAGCATGGAGAAGAGCTTCTTAAATTATATCCCTGTGAATTGTCGTAATAACAAGACAGCTCTCTGATGTGGGTCGGTGCCTTGATGGAGTGCAGGTGTTTGGCTGGTGTTTTCTTCTGCTGCATCTGAGTGCAGGAGAGGAACCTGTGGTTTCATACGCATTGCGCACACTTTTATGCAATGTTAAAGATGAGTGTCTTGTCACTGCTGCAGGTGTACGAAATGATGCTGGTGCGCCATGGTTTCATGATCGTTGGAGATCCTCTGGGTGGGAAGACGTGTGCATACCAAGTGCTAGCTGGAGCCCTTGGGGATCTGTGTGCAGGTAACTTTGTCCAACCCCAAACTTAACATTAAATGAAATTTATTCTGTGACTGATGTTTTTTTTTCTTTGTAGAGACACGCTGAGGTTGTTAATCCTCTGTTATGTTTTCTCAACCAGGAAGTTGCTGTTCATTGAACTAGTTTTGCTTTCTGTATTATCTGGAAGTAGTTTGGTCTGTATTTACTGGAGTAGCAAAGCACAGTAATGTGTTTATACTTCAGTGCATTTTTAAGCATTGTATTTGTTCTTAATATCCTTGCAAAGCCTGCAAAGCAAGCTCTGATGGGGCGGTTGTAAGTAGTCCCCTTAAACATACAAAATCTCTTATGCTTTCTTTTTTTTTTATATATACCTTTCTTTATGTATCTTCATATATCTTTCTTTATTTTTTCTTTTTTTAATGTGCTTTTGCACAAAGCGCTTTGCACTTTTCTTGTACAAGTAAAGGAAATTATTGTTCACTGCTGCCTAACTTCAAATGTCTTCAGCTGTCTTCAGCTGTCTTCAGATGTGCAGCTAAAGTAGGAACCTTTCGAAATGTTCTTGCTCAGATGTTGAATAAAACACACCTATCACATTTTCAAGTTCCTCTGTTTGTCTTCCTACACAGCAAAATCAATGGATGAATTTGCTGTTGAATACAGAATTATTAATCCTAAAGCAATTACCATGGGACAACTGTACGGCTGCTTTGATCCTGTAAGCCATGAGTGGACAGATGGGGTTCTTGCACACGCCTTCAGGGCACAAGCATCTTCTACAACAGATGATAGAAAGTGGATTGTATTTGATGGCCCAGTGGATGCAGTTTGGATAGAGAACATGAACACTGTCCTGGATGACAATAAAAAGGTAGCCTAATTTTAGCCAGTTGCTTCATACTTGAATACATACCTTACTGCAGTAAGAGGAGCAGCGCTGCTACCATGGTGTTCAAAGAGTGTAACCACAGCATGCTGCAAGCCTTAGGAAAAGCTGACATGCTTAAAAGCATTGCTTTTTCCTTGCGTTACATGGTCTAGTTCAGTAGAAAACAGTAAGCTGTTAATTCTTCGTAGAAGCCTTATCTTGCTCTGACTTCATTGAAATGAGGTTGCTAACTGAGGCTTATTTATTGATCATTTTAGGAAACTGAAATGAGTAAACTCAGTTCTGGAACTGAAAGCTGAATTTGCATAAATTATTTAGTGAATAAATTAAGTAAAGAAAAGCTGCAGATCATAACTGCTTTTCCTTACAGAGTTATTTAAAGATACAGCATTGTTTCTGTATGCCATTACAGTAACACACGGAAAAAATGGGGTGAGGTCAGAAGATAGCAAGTGTTACAAGGACAGAAATGAGTGAATGACAAGTGACACTAAGTAGAAAGTGTGGTGATTGTATGACACTGTGTAAGGCATTGTTTTGCCTGATAGATTAGTGCTGACATGACTAGGTCACGTTTCCTTGATGTTTTCCTTCTAGCTGTGCCTAATGAGTGGTGAAATAATTCAGATGAATTCAAAAATGAGCTTAATCTTTGAGGCAGCAGACTTAGAGGAAGCATCTCCAGCAACTGTTAGCAGGTAATATGAAGACACTCAGACATGAAGCATCCCATCTTCTGCATCTCTTCCTCTGCCGTAAATGTTGGTTCTTTCCAGGTGTGGTATGATCTATATGGACCCACAGCAGCTAGGCTGGAAGCCGCTGAAGGATTCCTACATGCATACACTGCCTCCAAACCTACAGGAAGAACACCGAGAGCTGGTGAGAGAATTAATTATTGGCAAAGGTCCCAGTTAGCAGATTGACTTGAAAGTGATGCTTAGTTTGCTGTCTTGAAATCAAGCGTGCAGAATCAAACTTGTTGAAGTACTTTCACGATTTAGAGCATCCCAGATTTCTTAGGGGCTGTCGTGAATTGTTTTGTAGTTATCAATGTCAAATATCAGGGCATGAGAAGTGCAGGTGCCATGAGTAGTAGAAACACAACGTGGGAAAAACCAAAAGACTAGAAATGTTTTGAACTCATCCTTCTTCTGTCTGAGACATCTGTAGAGTTCATCTTGAGAAATACTTGAGAAATAATTAAGATCGATAGCTTTATCTTCTGCGGCATAGTCACCTTAGGGGCACTTGGTAAATTGTCCTTCATGTGTTGGATTGCTTGCACAAATATGAATACAGATTGTGTATTATGTCTTCATTATGGTTGCAAATGAAAGTAGGTGTTTGTGGGAATCAGCTTTTAATCTTATCAAAATTCAAATTATAATTTATGGGTCATCAAAATCGCGAAAGAATCAGAAAAAAATCTGTTCATGGTCTGATAGCGATAGGGCAGGGGGAATGGTTTTAAACTAAAAGAAGGGAGAGTTAGATCAGATGTGAGGGGGAAATCCTTCGCTCAGAGGGCGGTGAGGCCATGGCACCACTGCCCAGAGAGGTTGTGGGTGCCCATCCCTGGATCTCAGGGCTGGGTTGGGTGGGCCCTGAGTTGCTGGTTGGCAACCCTGCCCATGGCATGGGGTTGGAACTGTGTGATCTTTAAGGTCCCTTCCGACCTGTTTATGTTGGATAATTCTATAATTCTGTGTTCTGATGAATTGGATTAGAGCTGAAGAAAATCTTAATTTCTTGATCTAACAAGATTTGTTTTGAGTTTTTGCAGGAGATTAGGACCAAATTCAAAAGTGCAAAGTCTATAAGAGCTCTTTATTGGCACAGTCCTCTTAGTTCATCAAAATAAAGTAGTTATTTCTGAGTCAGCAGTTAGGTTGGCCCAAGGAGTGCATCTCCTTGAGTACAAGTCCCTGAGAAGAGCCTAGGTCACAATTCCTCTCCTGTTTTCCCTCTTGAGTTCACAGAGCAGATCCCACCAGCCTGCCAGCATGATGTAGCACTCCCACAAGTTCCAGTCTCTGCTTTCTGGAACTCCTGTTGTGGCACAATATCTCTGCTGGGTCCTCAGTAGAGGCCAGTCTTTTTCAAAGGAGGCTGAGGCCCTTTTCTTTGTTCACACTGGAATTTTTTTGTTGCCTAAGCAAAGCAGCAGCCTCCCTAGGCTGACCTATTGCTCTGCTGTTGGGATTACTGACTGGGTAACAAAATTGGGGGTGAAAACTTCCATGGGGCAGAAGCAGCTTGTTTTCACCATCAGGTAATGACTGTGTGACTTTGTGATCACATCAAATGTCTCACGGTGGCCACTTCCTGATCTTCCTTCTGTCAGCTTGGACAGTTTCGGTTGTTGTATGTTTTATTGACAGTGAATTGGAGACAGTGGGAAGCGTGGCAACTGCTGCATTGTTACAAAGCCGTTTTCCTTTTTCCTGGCAGGTCAACGACATGTTTATGTGGCTAGTTGAGCCCTGTTTAGATTTTATTCACCATCATTGCAAAGCCATAGTACAAACGTCCTCTATTCATCTGACTTACAGCTTGATGAAACTCTATAATTGTCTGCTTGGTAAGTACCCTAAATCTCAATCTTTTTATTCCTTTTTTTTTTTTTCCCTTTGTTCTATAACAAGATGGAGTTTATCAGATGCAAGGAATTTCTTTTGCTGCTTCAGATCCTACAACACAAGCCCTTTCTCTCAGATCAGTATTAATTATATAGTGCTTTGGCTGGCATACAGAGCTTTCCCGCTGGGGCACTGGTGTCATTACAGAACAGCACGTGGCCTTGTGAGCATATTCCATGTGCTTTGTTTGCTGTCTGCTAGCATCTGAAGAAAAAAAAAAAAGGGCCCTTTGTAAAACCTTCTTCTCATTCATTTCTATCTGTAATTACTCGTAGAACTTTACACAGGCGAGGTCTTCCCTACATGGATGCTCTAAGTTTGTCTCAGAATACTTTTTTGCAGAAATAGGTTTTGAGTTGGGGTTAATGGTCATTATTAGCATTTAACTAGAATTCAAAAAATGTGTTTTAGATGAAATAAGGCAACCTGAGGAAGAGGGGAAGGAAAGCATGTCTAGTCAGCAGATCACCTTGTGGCTGCAGGGGCTCTTCCTTTTTGCTTTGGTTTGGACAATTGGTGGGACCATCGATGCAGACAGCAGAAAGAAGTTTGACTTGTTTTACCGTAACTTGTTAATGGGAATGGATGATGGAAACCCCCGCCCTAAAAATGTGAAGATTACCAGAAACAATATCTTCCCGGAAAAAGGTACTTAATAAATGTACTTGCCTGGCTTTTTAAAAAGCAATTAGTAGCCTTGGTGCCTTGACGGAGAATAGAGCGTATGTCCGACGCTAGGTCTGCAGCAGAGCCACCACCTGCCGGCCGCGGGCTGCACGGTGGGCTGCCTTCCTGCTCCTTCAGCCAGGAGCAGCGTGCGCCTCACGGGCTGAATGACTGAATCTGACCTAAAATAGTTGTGTGCTGATCATGGCAGAGAGGGGAGGAGAAATAAAAAGGTCTTCGTTGTCTCCTTGTGTTGGACTTCTCACACTAGTGTTATAGAAGTTTCTTCTAATCAGTGGGTTTTCCCATGTTCTGTTTTTTTAATTAACAGGGACTGTTTATGACTTTTATTTTTACAAGTATGGAAGTGGGCAATGGAACCTGTGGACGGATCTCATCACACAAGAAGAGCAAGTTATCTCCCCAGGAGCTAAGGTTTACATTGATATCTTTCATTATAGAAAATAATTATTTGGTTAAAAGATTTAGAGGTATACTCCTATTATGTTTAATGTTTCAGCTGCAACATTAAATCACTGTAGGCCCATGTGTATTAGTTCTGGTGTTACTGATGTCACTATACAGTATGCATTAATTAGGGAAACCAAGCCAGCAGGTTAGTACTTGTTCGGAATGCGGTGGGCAGTACCGAGGGTCCTGGATCCCCTCCATTTCCACGTTGTGGCACGCACATCTTGATGGCATTTGCAAACTCTAGGAAGTGTAGCACAGCAGGGATGTGTATATAAGTACCTATTCTGCAGATGTAATTTCAAGATAATTGATGTTTGTTCAGCTTTTATTAGAGAAAAACTCTTACAGCACTCTCCCTTTCTGTTTGCACAGTAGGGGACAAAATTAAGCCATGCTTAGCCATGCGGTTCTCTTTTCAGGCTTCATACAGTGTCTATGAGCCATGTAACAGGTAAATACTGGTTGGGCTATTTACTGCGTGAACACTGCAGAAGAAGCGGTGCCATAGAATCATAGAATTAGCCAGGTTGGAAAAGACCTACAAGATCATCCAGTCCAACCATCCACCTACCACCACTAAACCATGTCTCTCAGCGCTATATCTAAATGTTTCTTGAACACCTCCAGGGATGGTGACTCCACCACCTCCCTGGGCAGCCCATTTCAGCGCCTGACCACTCTTTCAGAAAAGCAGTATTTCCTAATGTCCAGCCTTAATCTCCCCGGTGCAACTTGAGGCCATTCCCCCTCGTCCTGTCACTAGTTACAAGAGAGAAGAGGCCGACCCCCAGCTCACTACAACCTCCCTTCAGGTAGTTATAGAGAGCGATGAGGTCTCCCCTGAGCCTCTTCTTCTCCAGGCTGAACAATCCCAGCTCCCTCAGCTGCTCCTCATAAGCCCTGTGCTCCAGACCCCTCATCGGCTTCATCGCCCTCCTCTGAACATGCTCCAGGGCCTCAATGTCTTTCTTGCAGTGAGGGGCCCAAAACTGGACACAGTACTCGAGGTGGGGCCTCACCAGGGCTGAGTACAGAGGGATGATTACTTCCCTACTCCTACTGGCAACACTATTTCTGATCCAAGCCAGGATGCCATTGGCCTTCTTGGCCACCTGGGCACACTGCTGGCTCATGCTCAGTTGAGCATCGACCAATACCTCCAGGTCCGTTTCCTCCACACAACCTTCCAGCCACTCTGCCCCAAGCCTGTAGCGTTGCCTGGGGTTGTTGTGGCCAAAGTGCAGGACCCGGCACTTGGTCTTGTTGACCGTTGGCTCAGCCTCATCCCATTGGCTTCAGCCCAGAGATCCAGCCTGTCCAGATCTCTCTGTAGGTCCTCTCTACCCCCAGGCAGATCGACACTTCCTGCCAGCTTGGTGTCATCTGCAAACTTAATGAGGGTGTTCTCAATCTATGTTGTCTAGCACAATCTCATCGTAACCTGGGTTTTCAGAGAGGAGCATTTCATCAGCATTTGTGCAGCAGGCTTCTTGTAGCTGCATGAAAGTATTCACGTTGGTGGTAGTATTAGGTGTTTGATTTTCATGAGACATTTTACTTTCCTATGTAACAGGTGTCAGAGCTAATCATTCCAACGATGGAAACTGCCAGACAGATGTTCTTTCTTAAAACATATGTGGAACATAATATCCCTTTGCTTTTTGTGGGTCCCACTGGTACTGGAAAGTCAGCTATAACAAACAGTTTTCTACTACAACTTCCCAAGCCCACATATATCCCAGTTTTCATCAACTTCTCTGCAAGAACCTCAGCTAACCAAACGCAGGACATTATCATGTCCAAGCTGGACAGAAGAAGAAAAGGATTATTTGGACCTCCTTCAGGGAAGAGGGCTGTAATATTTGTAGGTAAGACAGGTTTTTCAGCTTTTTATATCATTTTAATTCTGGCTTTAGGGCAAGGAAGTAATTCACTGAGACAAGTCGTTTGGTTTGCCTCAGTGTTCCTTAATTTTTTCAGGCATCCAAGGGAAGATTAGCACTGCCCCCTGCTGAAAGGCTTCTAGCTGTTGAAGTGGTACTTGTCTTCAGAATAGTTAATTGACTCATTTTAAATGTGTTTGCAATGTGATGCAATATGAAATCACCAACCATGCTAAATTAGACCATCAATTGAATGCCTGCAAAGTATAATGTCATTTGATTCTGGTTTTAATGCAAAACGAGAATAACAAGATACAAACTTTTTCTACCTCTGTTTCCATTGTTTTTTCTTCTTAGCTTCATAAAAAAAGATAAGATTCCTAAACATTGAGGGATTTTTCCTTATTGCCTCTGTTTTCCATAGATGACCTAAACATGCCCGCCAAGGAGGTGTACGGAGCCCAGCCACCCATTGAGCTTCTCAGGCAGTGGGTTGATCATGGTCACTGGTATGACCAGAAAGATGCATCCAAGATTAGTATCGTAGACGTGCTGCTTCTGTCAGCCATGGGTCCGCCTGGGGGAGGCAGGAATGATATTACAGGTAGGAAATCTACCAAGTGTAATACAAAGTCTGTATGTGCACAAGGGAAAAAAACATATCACGATGGCAAGTTGTCTAATTGACCGAAGTTCAGAGGCTGGTTTCATTTTGCTGATGAAAGATTCTACATTTATCTATCATTTGGATTGCTCCAAAAAGATATATGTATGCTTAAGGTCAAAACCGTACCTTTTCCAGGATGAACTCAATCAACATTAGGAAATAAATGGCGAAATGACGCTAAATGTTGAGAAATTGACACTTTTCCCACTTTTCACTCTTTGGAAAGGGAAGAGAACACATCTTCCTGACAGGTCTCTCTGGCTATGCTTCCAGTTCTCCTCTGAAATCCTATCTCCTGCTGGTGGGATAGGCTGCTTGTGTTTACTTACAGGCATATTGCTCAAAAATCTGTGATTCCTGCCAAATCGCTGTAAGGAAGGTTGTATTTTCTAATGGAAAGCCTTTCTATAGCTACAGATACATCATTATAATCACTTAGCCTCTATATAAACATTCTAGTACAGGTATACCTGTATGCACTCTGAGGAGGTTTTATTAAAATAACTATTCTGACACTGCTAAATTTTAAAAATTTAGCATTGTATAGTCTGAATTCTTTTAGGTGAAATCTGAGAGGAAGGTCATTGCTTTTGCAAAGTTTTACTGTGCCATATCATGGATGTCAGAGCTCATGTGACTGAAATTTGGGTAATAGTGGTCATGTTGTGGTGGAGATATGTGGTTTTCTTAGTAAAAGCAGTCAATTTAAAGAGAAATATTGACATAGAATATGAACCAGTTTATACTCCTTTGGCGTCAGTGCTGGGGCAGAAATCAGGCAGAAACGAAATTGTGGAGCTGGAGCCAGATGCAAGTTTGTCTGAGTCAATCCTAGCCAGGGCTAGGTGAAGACAGAAAAGTACTTGGACATTCCTAGATCCCTCTGCATGTTCTTCTGTGTTACAGGACGCTTCACGCGGCACTTGAATGTTGTATCTATCTGTTCTTTTGATGATGACATACTCACCAAGATTTTTACTGCAGTTGCTGATTGGCACTTCAGCAAAGGCTTTGAGTCTGTCTTTCTAAGGTAATTTGATGCATCTCCTGTATCCCCTTTGTTGTGTTTTCTTCTGCAGCTTATCTGCAGATCTTAGATTGTCTCTCTTTTCCCTCTTCAGGCTGGGGAAGGTCATGGTCCAAGCAACAATGATGATTTACAAAATGGCAGTTGAGAATTTTCTCCCAACTCCTTCAAAATCCCATTATGTCTTTAATCTCCGAGATTTTTCCCGGGTTGTTAAAGGAGTGCTGCTCTGTCCACACACTCACTTGCAAGTAAGTAGTTCCTTTAAGTTGCTGTAGGAAAGAACAATGGAAAGAGTAAATTATATTACAAAGGGAACGTCTCAAAATACGTGAACTATGATTTCAGTTGATTTGCATTTACAGTCAGGATAGCAGTTGAGTGTCTTGCTGTATATTTTCTGTCTGTCTCTGATGAAGGGAGTCAGCTGTAATTTTTGTTAATATTCTTTACGTGTGTGGCCCAGAGGCCCAAGGCCAATCTGTTATGGCCTGTGCAGCAATTTGGACCATCCCTCACTCGTACTTTCAAACAAAATCTACCACAGAAACAAGAGTATGAAAAGACTCAGTGTTTCTTTTAAAGATGATGAGCTGGCCAGTGAACAAGACAATAAGTTGGCCCAGAATTTGGGCTAAATGCTACAAAAGAATAATGACAGATATGTAGAATTTACATCCTTTTGCTTTTTTCTTCCATTTTCAGCAATATTGCTTGGGAATTTCTAGGAATATTAGAAGTTGTGTTTCTACTGGGGGATGTGTTTGGTGCAGCAATAGAACAAGATGACTATGAGCTATTCAGGGGACATCTTGGCCAGTGACAAAGTTTGGGCAGGGCCAGGGCTAGAGGCTGTGTCTTAGAAAGATTTATTCTTTATGTACAGGAGTGGGGAGATCTGATACAGCCAAGAAAAATGCCCTGACCTAAGAGTCACAGGTTGCTAGTTAAGGATGCTAGTCAAGTGAGCAGATGCTGAGCTGTGTGCTGAATGGCTTGGAACTGAAAGATTCCCACTGGGTTTAGCACAAAATATAGCAGGGTCCAGATGGACATTTCTAACACGTCCTGCCTGAGCAATATTTACTTGTATTCTTGTACGTACATTTTCAGAGTGAAGATAAGCTGATCCGACTTTGGATTCACGAGGTTTACCGAGTTTTCTATGATCGCTTAGTTGATGAGGAGGACAAGGAGGTGTTCTTTCAGATGGTAAAAATGACAACATCAAATGTCTTCAAACAGAGCCTTGATAAGGTATTTTTCAACAACATGCTAGACCCAAGTGTTTCAGAAACACTTAGGCACTGAGATTGCATTAGTACTGGACATGTTTTGAAAGATTTATATCGGTGCATTTCACAACGTTTGGATTTTCTTCTGTTTGTATTATGTATTATACATACTCTTATGGAAGCTAATGCTTTGTATCTGCATGATCCAGAACTTCAAAAGGATTCTGCTTCAGTACAGAGTGCTGTGTGGGATAACTGTCTTTCATTGTTCACTTGTGCTCCAGCTTAACATACTTTGGAATGAGTCACTGGGAGTAGCGGGTACTTTTCTGAATAGCATTTCAGAAACTTCTTCTGGTTTTCACAGCACAGTCACCATGTGAGATGTGCATGGCAGAAACTTGCATACCTGCTTACAGCATATTACAGTGTTTGGGAGGCTTTTTTCCCTTTCACCCCTCCACCCTCTTCCACTCTCTTTTTCTTTGTCTTTTTTTCCTTTTTTTTTTTTCTTCCATACTAAGATGATAACTAAAATAGCTGGAAAACAGTGCTTCCCACAGTATTATTGTTAAATGGATAAGAATAATTATTGCTTTAATGAAAGTAATTCTCCAGTAGTCTGAATTGTGTTGATTCTTGTAGGTACTGAGTCATCTCTCACCCACTGGCAACGTCACTGATGATCATATTCGCAGCCTTTTCTTTGGAGACTATTTGGAGCCAGACAGTAATGTAAAAGCGTATGATGAAATCACAGACTTGAAGCAACTGACATCTGTGATGGAAACCTACCTGGAGGAATACAACAATACCAGCAGAGCACCAATGTCCTTAGTCATGTTCAAGTTTGCTATTGAGCATATCTCAAGGATATGCAGGGTACTGAAACAGGATAATGGACATCTGTTGCTGGTGGGCATTGGTGGAAGTGGTCGACAAAGTGCTACCAAGCTAGCCACCTCCATGAGTGCATTTGAACTCTTTTATATTGAAATTACAAAGTCCTATGGAGCCAGTGAATGGAAAGAAGATATTAAACGAGTCATGCTGAAGGCTGGTGTTGGTAACAAGAATGTTTCCTTTTTGTTTTGTGATAATCAAATAAAGGATGAAGCATTTATAGAAGACATCAACATGCTTTTAAATACTGGTGATGTGCCTAATATCTTTGCTGCTGATGAGAAAGCTGAGATTGTTGAGAAAATGCAAAGTGCATCAAGGATGGGGAGCGAGAAAGTTGAACCTACTCCACTTGCTATGTACAATTTCTTTATTGAAAGGGTGAAGAAAAATTTACATATTGTCTTAGGTCTGTATATAATGCATTATTTCCTAGAATGCCTTTTCTGCTTCCTAGCTGCAGAAAAAGTTAGGTATTAATTGTGGTGTTGTTGTGTTTTTATATTTTTCTAGCAATGAGCCCTATTGGTGATGCATTTCGGAATCGATTACGGATGTTCCCTTCACTGATAAACTGTTGCACCATTGACTGGTTCCAAACCTGGCCTGCAGATGCTTTGGAAATGGTTGCTAACAAGTTTTTAGAGGATGTTGAACTTGAAGATAACATTAGAAAAGAGTATGAGTTTATTTGTCAAGAAATGTGAAGCAAATGTTTACCTCCCCCTTATCAAACCTACATGACTGGGGCGCTGTCCGTATAAGTGGGCCAGGCTAAACCACCTCCTTGATTACAGTGCATGTCAAAGGCATCAAGATTGATATATCAGACTACGCTCTTTGAAAGGAGTCTAAAATATTTCTTGTAGTAGGGAAGAATAATTCTGCCTTCACTAACACTGATATGTTTTCTTAGAGTAATTTCCTCATTATTAATTAATTATATTTACATAGTAATGTAGAAAATTTTTCTCTAGGGTTGTGTCAATGTGCAAGTATTTCCAAGAAAGCGTGAGAGAGCTCTCCATCAGCTATTACAGTACACTGCGAAGGCACAACTACGTAACGCCAACATCATACCTAGAACTGATTCTTACCTTTAAAACTCTGCTGATTAGTAAAAGGGAAGAAGTTGACATGATGAGAAATCGTTATCTTACAGGACTTCAAAAACTTGACTTTGCATCTTCACAAGTAAGTTTCAGTGAAAGCGCTGAATGGTGACGTATGCATACTTTAATAGAAGGTCTGCATAAGTGGATTAAAAATTACAAAAATAAAGCTTATTAAATTCCTTCTTCACTGTATTCAGGATGCTATTGATAATTTTCTATAGAAAGCCATCCAGAAAAGTGAGATGGCTGCTTAGTCATTTTAACTTCAGCTAATAGTACTTAATATAAAGCTCCATGAAACTGATGGTACTCATTGAGTGTCAAAGGGAAAAAACTAACAGATACGCTTATTTTCTCAAAACCTTATATAAAAAACCTGATATAAAATACATTCCCAAGCATCTGTTACTCTTCGTAAAACAGGAAAAAGCTGAAGAACATTGTAAGTCCTTAACAAGCACTGATTCCCTGATGGATTCCCAGTAGGAGATTGATTGAGGTGCATGTAAGCAGCCCCTGTTTCATGCATCTAATCCAGGGACCAGTATTCCCAAGATGTGAAGTAGAGGAGCTTCCAGGCGCTGGCCTGACAAAGAACGTCTAGTACAAAGCTGTTCCTGTCTCTTAAGTCTGTGTTACTATCCTAGTTTCTTTTGGATTCAGTTTTTCCACCTCTGCAATAAAGGATTATTTGGGGTTCCATAAACTAAAACTGACAGTGAAGAAAAAAAAATACAATTGATCAGTTTATTTCTCATTATTGAAATTAAGTGGATTGTAAAGAAGGAATCGTGGAGGATTACAAATACTCTTTTTAAAAATTCTATTTGTTTCAGTAAAATAGCTCTTAGTAAAAATAGGTCTGAGAACTATTTTAATAATTATTCAAGATCTAATGTCCCTTTTTCACTTGTGTAATGTCTTCTCATCTTTCTCCCTAAGATATCAAGAGTGTGACATTTGTGCAGATGTTGACAAGGATTTCCTCTTGATTTCCTGTTCATCAGGTTGCAGAGATGCAGAAAGAACTGACCGCTCTTCAGCCTGAACTGATTCAAACTTCTGCAGAAACAGAGAAAATGATGATCCGGATTGAAAAGGAAACAGCTGAAGTCGATGCAAAGAAGGAAATTGTGTCAGCAGATGAAAAGGTGGCTAATGAAGCAGCAGCTGCTGCGAAAGCTATTAAGGTACTGTATGGGGGTTCAGCCTGGAGAGCGATGGGTTTCAGCATCTTTCCAAGTTGATTTGTATTCGGATGACTTAATGAGGTGATCTAAGCTCTTAAAGTTGCAAGAGATGATGAATGAGATGTTCCTGATAGAAAGAAGGTAAATTTTGGCTGCTTAGTTTGTGACTGTATTTCACAGTACCTTCATAGCTTCCCTCATTAGTTCCCATCCCAAAAGATATATAACTTTTATTCCTGTAGTAATGTATTCTGCTTTTCAACAGATGGAGTACTGAGGTTAGACAGGTTCCAGGCCCACAGATGGTTTGCTTGGGGTTAGGTGAGCTAACATGTCACAGAGCTGCACGGAGCCCTCCCAGGCATAGCCTAGGAGACACAGCCAGATGTCTGTAGTGCAGAATTTACAGTGGGAAGCTGCAGTATTCCTCAGTATATTTTTGGAGCTAGTTGGAAAGGCCAGTGATAGGTAATTACTGAGATCTGGGTATGTGATAAAGAGTTTAAGCTACACGTTATATATTTTCTACCTAATCAGTACTCTTAAATTAAGAACAATTGTATCAAACCTGTGTTTTAACTCTCCTTATCAGACCAGAGAGACTTTGAACTTGAAAGCTTGTCTGGCGGTCTCAGCTCTGAGTTGAGCTTATGGAAGTTACTAACTTCTCTACAAACCTTTCCTCTTCGAACTGTGCAGACCAAAGTAGTTTCCTCTCTAAGAAATACAATGTCATGGAGACTTCTTATTAGATACTTCCAGGCAGAGAATGTTCAGTGAAACTAAAGGTGTCTCCCCAATGTCTTGACAGGATGAATGTGAAGGAGACCTTGCGGAGGCCATGCCAGCTTTGGAGGCAGCGCTTGCAGCTCTTGATACCTTGAATCCTTCAGATATTTCTCTTGTGAAATCCATGCAGAATCCACCTGGTCCTGTTAAGCTTGTCATGGAGAGTATCTGTGTGATGAAGGGGACTAAACCAGAGAGGAAGCCTGATCCAAGTGGCAGTGGTAAATGAAGTGCTTGTTATCCCTGCCCTAGGAATGGTTGGGTGCTGTGTATTGCACTAGTGGAGGGCTTCCAGCGTCAGTGCAGCCATGTGCACGAAAAGCACTTTTTTGTTAGTAATGACTTAGGACTGCTCTCGATAGCTGAGAGCTTACTTTGCTATTGTAGTGTATTGCACTTGCTTGGCTGCTGCATAAGCTTTGTAGATATGATCCCCATGGGCACAAAGTCGTGGATTCAACTTGCTTTGACCCAGTCTTGTGGTTAACGTTGCCTTGAGGAGCTCTGGGAGCTGGAGGTCTGCTGCGCACCATTCCCCTGTAATCCCTGCTGCAAAACAGCACCAGATATGCTGGGAGACAGAATCCCAGAATCGTTCTAACAAACCCTTTCTTTCTCATGTTACTATTGTGAGACTACGCAGGATTTACAAGACTTTTATTTCATGTCCCCACATTTCAACTCTTAATATCAGAAATAAGAATTCTATAAATTTGGTATTCATCCAAAATTGTCTTGCCTATATTGGGGTGTAGTGCCTTTGTATAGTTATTGATTTATCTAATAAACTGTGGTATGAAAGACTGTATAATAATTTGTTTCCCTCGTTGAGGTAGAATTAATATGTAATTATTAAATTCAACATATGTTAGTGATACTGAAGTTCCTGTCTGAATTTCTTCAGGAGAGGATTTTCACAAAATAGGAGAGGATTTTCACGAAATAGTTGACAGTGTTTGCATAGTAAAATATGACTGCAAAGTCATGATATTAGTTCTTCCTGTTATGTTTCAAGTATTTATTTTCAGTTTGAACATGTGTGACTTAAGCATGATTTTCATGTTATATGCAATCTAGGTAAAATGATAGAAGACTACTGGGGGCCCTCTAGAAAAATTCTTGGAGATCTGAAATTCCTTGAGAGCTTGAAGACATACGACAAGGATAATATTCCTCCTGCTGTAATGAAGAGAATTAGGGAGAGGTTTATTGATCATCCAGATTTTCAGCCAGCTGTCATTAAAAATGTCTCATCGGCCTGTGAGGGTCTGTGTAAGTGGGTGCGAGCCATGGAGGTCTATGATCGCGTAGCAAAAGTGGTTGCCCCAAAACGTGAACGTTTGAGAACTGCAGAAGAGTTACTGGATGTTCAAATGCAGAAGCTAAAAACAAAGCAAGCAGAACTTAAGGAGGTTGTTGATCGACTCCAAGCTTTGAATGATGATTTTGAAAACATGAATGACCGGAAGAGAGAGTTAGAAAATAATATTGAACTCTGCTCACAAAAGCTTGTGAGAGCTGAACAGCTCATTAGCGGTCTTGGTGGAGAGAAAGATAGGTGGACAGAAGCTGCACGGTTACTAAGAATCCGGTACATTGACCTTACAGGAGATGTGTTGTTATCTTCGGGAACTGTGGCTTATCTGGGAGCTTTTACTGTAGACTACCGTTTACAGTGTCAAAAGCAATGGCAGGTTCTGTGCAATGAGAAGAACATACCGTGCTCCGGTGATTTTACCTTAAGTAACACATTAGGGGATCCAGTCAAAATCCGTGCGTGGCAGATTGCTGGACTGCCAATTGATTCGTTTTCCATTGACAATGGCATAATTGTTTCTAACTCAAGGAGATGGGCTTTAATGATAGACCCTCAAAGGCAAGCTAACAGGTGGGTAAAAAATATGGAGAAAGCCAACAAGCTGGCAGTTATCAAATTATCTGACACATATTATGTTAGGACGTTAGAAAATGCTATTCAGCTTGGAACACCTGTCCTGCTGGAAAATATTGGAGAAGAATTAGATGCTGTCTTAGAGCCCATCTTATTAAAGCTAACATTCAAACAACAAGGAGTAGAATACATGAAATTAGGGGAAAATATAATTGAATATTCAAGAGATTTCAGGTTTTACATAACGACCCGCTTAAGAAATCCTCATTATCTTCCTGAAGTGGCTGTTAAAGTTTGTCTGCTCAACTTCATGATTACACCATTGGGTCTTCAGGACCAGCTTCTTGGAATTGTAGTTGCGGAGGAAAAGCCTGAACTAGAAGAAAAGAAAAATAAACTGATTATAGAAAGTGCTGCTAACAAGAAACAATTAAAGGAAATAGAAGACAAAATCCTGGAAGTCCTTTCCAAGTCAGAAGGAAACATCTTAGAAGATGAAACAGCAATTAATATTTTGTCTTCATCCAAAGAGTTATCTGAAGAAATCTCTGAAAAGCAAAAAGTTGCCTCGGCGACTGAAATGCAGATAGATTCTACTCGAGTGGGGTATAAGCCGGTTGCCGTTCATTCAGCTGTTGTCTTCTTCTGCATCTCTGATCTGGCAAACATTGAACCCATGTACCAGTATTCATTGACTTGGTTCATTAACTTGTATGTTCACTCCATTGCTAAGAGCCAAAAGAGTGAAGATCTAGAAGAGAGAATTAAAAATATAAAGGAGCATTTCACAACAAGCATCTATAACAATGTCTGTCGCTCACTGTTTGAGAAGGATAAGCTGTTATTCTCCCTCCTCCTGACAGTAGGCATTATGAAGGGAAGAGACCAAATAGATGATGAAGTTTGGCGTTTCCTACTGACAGGAGGTGTTGCTCTTGACAACCCTCATCCCAATCCAGCTCCAGATTGGCTCTCTGACAAATCGTGGGCAGAGCTCGTGCGTGCATCTTGTCTGACAAACCTTCAGGGGCTGATGGAGCACGTAAGACAGAATATTTCAAAGTGGAAACAAATATATGACTCTGCAAGACCCCACAAAGAAAATTTCCCAGATGCATGGAATGCATTGACGGGGTTGGATCGTATGGTGATTCTCAGATGTTTGAGACCTGACAAAATAGTTCCAGCAGTGCAGGAGTTCATCACAGAAAACATGGGAAGAGCATTTATCGAACCACCTACTTTTGATCTTGGCCAAAGCTACAGTGATTCCAATTGTTGTGCCCCTTTGATTTTTGTGCTATCACCAGGTGCTGACCCCATGGCAGGTGAGATTGATACTGAAAACATCTTTTTTTTTGTCTAATTAAATGACACTGGGTGTGACTAAACTGTTAGTAGCATAGTCCCCTCGCCCTAACCTTTATGTGTCTGTAAAGCATAACAGCAGTGATAGAAGGCATTTACATCTGGCTGTATGTACAAAATGATAGCAAAATTGCTGGAGTGGGGTGAAGGGAGTGGTGATACAAATATCTGGGTCTGTGAGCAGCAATTCAGGGGTCTGGAATTTTTTAACATCCACACAAGTTCATAATTCATGCTTATACTACAGTTCAGTGTGTGTCTGAGAGCTGACCCCTTGTCCTGAAAGTTTCCTCTCTCTGTTACTAAGTAAATGGTGTGTATGACCACATTAAAAACACAATTGTTAAATATCCTTTAAGAAATAACCACCTAGTTTATTTTTAAACCTGGTTTTCTGCCCAAAGGCTTTAATAGCAAAGTAAGAGATACTTGCAACTCATAGGTAAAGATTCAGTTCACAGCTCGACCCCTTATACGATTGTACCGGTACAACAACAGAGAGGAGCAGTGCAGGCCTGAACTGAGCACTCGGGGCTGAGGAGGAGGCTGGGCGTTTAGCCTGGCTACCAGTTATTTTTGTAGTATTGCTTTATACATCTGAATTTCAGCACGTGCCCGAGAAAAACAGGGCTGATCCAGCGTTGGATGCTACCTGTGCGTTGTTCAGGTCTTGGTTTGTTTTTCTTTATTTTTTTTTTCTTTCTTTTTTTTTTTCGGCTGAGTAGAATATCTGTTGACCTTTACCCCTTTCATTACTTGTTCCATTATAAAAAATGATGAGTATAACATGGATCTATTTTCTAATAGACTTTGTCTGTCTGTCTTTGTATGTGCACAATTTGCCATGGTAGGTTTGCTGAAATTTGCTGATGATGTTGGCATGGGAGGCGCAAACGTTCAGACTGTTTCGCTTGGACAAGGTCAGGGCCCAATAGCAGCCAAGATGATTTACCAGGCTGTCACTGGCGGGAGCTGGGTGGTGTTACAGAACTGCCATCTTGCAACCAGCTGGATGCCTGCTTTGGAAAAAATCTGCGAGGAAGTGATAGTGCCTGAGAGCACCAATGATAAGTTCCGGTAAGAGTTTCAATATTTTGCTCTTTTTATGTGACTATTTCTTGTTTGCTGAGGGCACCGGCAAAAAGAAATGAAATTTATTCTGTGTGAACAGCTACTTACAACATTCGTATTGTTTGATGTGCGGTGATAAAGTAAAGATACATAAATCTTTTCTACCTGTTTAATATACCCTATTTTATGCCACATTTATAGCAAATTTAGATGATATCATTATAGTTAAACAAGTAATAAACCCCTTAGTTTGCTGAAAATTGGTACTAGGGAGTTGTCAGTATTGGATGATTTTTGAATAACAGGCTTTTTGATTTTTTGCAGATTATGGTTAACCAGTTATCCATCAGCAGAATTTCCTGTTAGTATTCTCCAGAATGGCATCAAAATGACAAATGAACCTCCAAAAGGGGTCAGAGCAAACCTCCTTCGATCGTACCTCAACGACCCCATCTCTGACGCCGTATTCTTTAGCAGTTGCCAAAAGCCAGAAATGTGGCAAAAATTGTTGTTTGGTCTTTGCTTTTTTCATGCTGTTGTGCAGGAAAGGAGAAACTTTGGCCCACTGGGTAAGGTTCAGATTATTTTCCAGATTGTTTCACAAAGGTTGGTAGTTCTGAAATGCATTATTTATTATTAAAAAGCAGTGTTGTTTTTAGCAGTATTGCAGGAGTGCAATCTGTACTGTACTGAACATAGTGAAGTTTACAAGCTGTTATCAGTGAAGATACAATGAAGAGACAATGAGAACCATAAAATGCAGTAAACTGCACGGTAGCACTTAATCTTTTGCAGTACAAATTCATTTGTTGAAAGAGACTTTTTATAAAACTACTTCACTTTTTCATTTACTAAGTAGCATTAACACCACTATGTATTATTATAGAAAGCACAGATAAGGTCCTGAATACAATGGACAAGTTCAAATATTTGTTAAAAGTAAACACAGACTTCTGGCTAATTTAATGCTTTCAGCAGGGGAGAGTTAATTCCTCATCCCATGTTCTCAGGGCAAAACTAACATGCTGTTGTCATGGCGGTCAGGCAAGGTCCCCAGGGTCTGGAAAGAGGGAACCAGCACTGCCATTTACAAGACAGGGAGGAAGGAGGACCCGGGGAACTACAGGCCGGTGAGCATCACCTCTGTGCCAGGGAAGACCATGGAGCAGATCCTCCTGGAGGAGATGCTAAGGCACGTGAGGGGTGGGCGGGTGAAGCACGGCTTCACCAAGGGAAGGTTGTGTCTGACGGACAGACACGACCAGACATCCAGAGGGAGCTGGCAGGCTCGAGAAGTGGGCACACGAGAACCTAATGAAGTTCAGCAAGGCCCAGTGTGGGGTGTTGTACTTGGGTCGGGGAATCCCAGGTGTGTGCAGACTGGGAGAAGGAGCCCTGCAGAGGATGACGTGGGGGTTCTGGTGGACGAAGAACTGGACGTGAGCCCAGAAAGCCAACTGC
This sequence comes from Numida meleagris, assembly GCF_002078875.1. Taxonomy (NCBI): domain Eukaryota; kingdom Metazoa; phylum Chordata; class Aves; order Galliformes; family Numididae; genus Numida; species Numida meleagris. Next base: position 15,393,784 of record NC_034421.1, on the reverse strand, counting down.
ATCCTGGGCAAGAGCTATCCTGAGAAGGATAGTTCAGAAATTAACCTATTTGTTGGTTTGTGCTGGGCCTACGTTTTCTGGAGGATTCCCTTACCTTGAGCATGCTCCTGCTTGTTAATTTTTTGTTGTACTGCTGCTCTGACTATTGCATGGATAGATGGGCAGATTGTTTAAAAACAGAAACCAGTCAGTTAATTTAAACTCCTGTTCTTGTTGTCTCCAGATAGCAGAAGATTAGTTGAATGTAACAAACAGATCTCTGTTCTACTTTAGGTAAAACTTAGTGTTTCAGGAGTGAGCGGTGCCAGATATCTGTGCTGATGTTTTACTTGTGCAGAGTGTTGGGAGTCTTGGGATACAAATTATTACAGAATGGTAATTCTCACCAGGCTGTTTATTGTTCAAGTAAATGCCGGGGCTTTACCTTGCTGTTGTCTGGAAATTGTGATCTTCAGCTCTACAGTAGCAGTGTTTTACCAATTCCGCCATTTCCAAAGCGTGGTTATCAGCACAGTGCACCATTCATTCACCTCCTGTATCTTTCCTGAATTGAACAGGTTGGAATATTCCATATGAGTTCAACGAGTCTGACCTCAGGATCAGTATGCAGCAGATCCACATGTTTTTGAATGAGTATGAAGAAGTTCCTTTTGAAGCTCTGACATATCTAACAGGTATAGGCGTTGCACCCTTTAACATATTTTGACTTTGTACCAGCTGAAAGTACCTAGCTGTGATAAACTGATGAGTGCTTGATAAATGTAGTGGGTTTCATTCAGGTTTACTTTCTTGGCCTTCCACATTGATGGCAAGGTGGATCCCAGACTTTCAGATTTGACTGCTGTCTTGGCTTATGTGTAGCTGCAGAGTTACTGCTGGTCCAGCAGACCTCCTGGTCTTCACTTCATGTGTCAAATCAAGAAGTCAGTGGCCTGTGCTTCACTGCCACTGGTCAGATCCTGACATGAAAAGCACTGGTGGTTGGCTGTAGGGTAGGATGTGGTAGTCCTCTCAGTTTAAAGGAGTAGGCATTGACCTGGGTAAGTAACTTTGTGCTGAGACAGTTGGCTTTCTCCAGAAAGGTAACAGCTTGTTGATATCTCCTTTGTCAACCTGATAAAGATAATTCCTGTTTTTTGCAATTGTTACAACTAGCTTTATGAAAAATAATGTAGGGAGTCAGGATTAAAGTAATAACTGTGAGCTTTTAGCTGTTTCCTCTACTTTATATCAGTGCAAACCTCCCCTCATTGATTCTTCATTACTGAAGTCTCTCCCACCCATTCTGTGTATTGATGATCCCCTTTCTACTGTACTCATGCATAATCAGCTCTGAGTTTGCATGAAAGGAACAAGACAAGGATCAGCAATATAGCACCGCTCAGATTTTGACAGTTCTAGAAATTCCTAAAGCAAAACAGATGTCACTAGAAACATGTCATTATTCACTGCAACATAAGCAGCAGTTTCTCAAACCAACTCAGTGTTATAAATGTTACCATCGAGGCGCACAGATTGGGCCCATAGTCCCAAAGATGTTAAAGTGCATAATTCCATTGAATCCAAAGTTTTTAGGTACCGTAATTCTGTTGATTCCATGGTACCTAAAAACTTTTGAGGATCTGGAGCTTCAGGATTTCAACTTACTGGAGGTATACATTAGTGTAAAACAATTTGTTATTAAATTTAATCTTTTCATTCTGGTTTTCTTTGTCCTTTCCCAGGGGAATGTAACTATGGGGGGAGAGTAACAGACGATAAAGACAGGCGGCTACTCCTGTCGCTTCTGTCTACGGTCTACAACAAGGATATAGAGCAGGACAAGTACATGCTTGCACCGGGAAATGACTACTATATCCCACCACATGGTCCGTATGAGGTGAGGAGACAGTAAATGTAAATTCTCCCTTTAATTGTTGGGAAAAAGTTCATCTACACTGCACTTCGATACCCTGAATACAATAAATAAATAAACAGGAAATAAAAACATGATATTGCAAAGCTATGCCAGACTGCATCTATGAAGTACGAATTCTGTACCGAATGTCTAACACACAGCAGTGGAGATGGAGTGATATAGATTATCTTCCAGTATTCTGATCAAGTTGTTGCAGAGAGCAACTACTGTGCAGATTCCCAGCACGCTTCTGAAAAGATGAGAGGAGTAAGGCTTCAGGATTTTACAGGGTAATTTGGTACCCTCTTGGAACCACTTTTGCCTTGATAGCAGTGATCACAGAGAGAGTGTAGAAAGGCAGGCATGTATTCCATGTTTGGCCCCTTTTTCCCTTCTGCTGGTGTCTCAGAGTTCACCAATAGGTGTGATCGGAACGCAGTTGTTTAGCCTGCAGTTGTAAGGGTTAAGCACTCTTTGCATTTACTTTTTAGTGCATTTCTTTCTGTTGCTACTTACATGAGGGTAGTAAGGACTCAGTGAGTCTTTGAACCATTCGAAACTGCTGTATTTATGTCTGTGGACTGGAAAAGTCAATTCCTGAATGATTTAGCTGGGAGCTTACATCTGTGATTCTGCATGGGGAAGTTCTAACCAAGTTGGATTTACTGATCATTTATGAATGTATCACTGCCTGATTTCTGTTATTTAAATGTTTCTTTTATAGTCTTACATTGAATACCTAAGAAGCTTACCAAGTGTTACACACCCTGAGGTCTTTGGTCTTCATGAGAACGCAGACATCACTAAGGATACCCAGGAGACGAACCAGCTTTTCAGCGGAGTGCTCCTGACTTTGCCTAGAGAAGCAGGGGGAGGTGGCAGGTCCCCGCAGGTAACAGAGGGGGAATGATCAGCCTGCAGCCTGGTAAGGTGCCTGTGCCTCATGTGCCCCACGTCCCAGAGTAATCCTACGCCTCCCAGAACATGAGTGTTACATAGGTGTGTAGGGAAGAGGGGGTGGGTTTGTAGAGATATGGTCTGGAAGAACCTGGATTCAGATGGGTATACTGAGGGTTATGTGGTTGTATACTACACAGCCCACCTGGTTGAGTAGAATATGAGGTTTGAGGGGAAAAGTTTCTGTCATCTGTCACATTTTAAAACAACGGTGAAGTGCTTGATTTCAGTCATGGATTGTAGTTAGAGCCCAGTTTACAAGCACAGCTGGTGAAGAACCTCCAACTACATCCATCCCAAGGCACGTCTACAGCAGGACACTGATTCCAGTCTGCCAATTTCAGCGGTGGAGGGTCTTGCTCTGGCCTGGCTTCATCCAGCAGTGGTTGTGTGACCGTCCCTGCCATTCTCACTGCGGGGCAGGCTCTGGAGAGCCAGGAAATACCAAGCCTGTCAGCCACCAGGCACGCAGTATAAGCCTAACTGGAGATGAAGGCCTTCTTCCTCATGAAGCCTGTGCTTTAATGGCACTTTCACTACTGTGTTATTGTTTGTTGAATGCTCAGTTTCTGAGGTATGATTTTTTTCTTCCCCCTGACTGCTTCGGTTCCTGCAGTCTCAAACTTAAAACTGTGTGACTTGTGTGGAACAAAGGAAGGGACCAGTTTGGCGTAGCAGAACCGCTCAAACCCAAACCTCGCTGTTGTCGGCCCTTCCATGGGACCTGTAGGTGAAGGTGCTGGGCGTTGCTTTCCTTCCCTTGTCCTGGCAGCCCAGGTTGCTCTGGCCCAGTCCATGCCCCTTTGCCACAGGTAAATGATCTTTCACGCCACTCAGATGGGATATTCTGTATTGTATATACATGTGGATTAGTGAGAAAGGAAACAATGGAGCCTCATTTCTTGTGAGGGTGTGCAGTGATTGCGTTCTGATGTCTAATGTGTTACAAGAAAAGCTGCTCTCATGGCTGGGATGCTTCTGTTGACTGCGTCTCATTTCTTCCTGCATACCTTTGCTTTTCCTTCATTACAGCAGTAGGAGGGTTGTGCCTGTCTGCCCTGCTGCCTCACAGTTGCCTAAAACCTTTTTGTAAATTAAATTTCAATTGTTAATACATTTAAAATCAGTGAGAAAATGAGCTGCAGGCACATATGGAGACAGACAGGCTGATGTACAAGAAAGTAAGATCATGTAAGCATTACCTATGTGTTTATACAGCACAAATGCAAAGTTCTCAAACACTGTGTTTTGAGGAATTGAATAGAAGTAGGGGGACAAAAAAAAAAGTTCTCATTTACTGCAAATTTGTGATTTCAGAAAACTGTTGAAGATTTGGCACAGGACATCCTATCCAAATTACCAGGTGACTTTGACATTGAGGAGGTGATGAAGATGTACCCAGTACTTTATGAAGAGTCCATGAATACAGTCCTGAGGCAGGAGCTGATTCGATTCAACAGGTACGGCGCCGTGTGTTGTGCAGCACTGCTGACACTCAGGAATGCTTGTATGAGACACTGCTAGCAGCTGACAAACTTTAAACAGTTAAAAGCCTCTCACAGTACATGCTTCTTAAGATGACAGATGATGCTTTGTCTCAACATTATTTAAAAAAAATGTGAAAGTGGCAGCTAACTGCCTAAATTTAAAAATAGTGCCCACATTCTTGTAGCATGAACTTCAATCAGATTTGAATTTGTTGTGCTGAGATGGGGCTGCCTGCTTCATTCTAAGTCATGCCCAGGCTCCTCTGTTCCCAGCACGCTACAGTAGCTGCTGTCAGAGCCTTGAAGCTCTTCTCACTTCTTTCCCCCACCTAGCTCAGGATTTTTCACTGCCTTTCACTTCTGTATGTGTGTTTGCTTTTCCCAAGGTAAATAAGTTCTGATTACTGTATGTGGGATAAAGACTTTCTGACAGGATGTTCCCCAGCTTTGTTCAGCCCTTTGTTCAAGCTGAAGTTCTATAGCCAGGGAAAAAAAAGTAAGTAAATGATGAGGTGACAATTCCTGTTTTATCTGAAGGCTTACTGAGGTGGTTCGAAGCAGCCTTGTTAATATTGGCAAAGCCATCAAGGGCCAAGTGTTGATGTCATCTGAGCTTGAAGATGTTTTCAACAGCATGCTAATTGGAAAAGTACCATCAATGTGGGCTGTCAAATCCTATCCATCGCTGAAGCCTCTGGGGAGCTACGTGTCCGATCTGCTCTGTCGTTTGGGCTTCTTCCAGGTACGCTAACCTGAGACCAACAGGTCTGAAGAGGGGCAGGTTGGAAGGTGAGCAGGTGAAATGTCTGTTGGTGCTGTCCTGACTCAGCAGTACCTGGGGCTCTGTACTAAGTACTAAGGCTCTGGGCTGGGAGCTGTTGTGCCCAGTATGCCCTGCATGAATAGCACTACTCTGCAGGGTGAGTCCAGGAGTACATCCTTTGTGCCACTCCAGTGCAGCATTTGCTAGTTTTCATTTTTCTTCTTCTAGAAAATGTGTTTTATTTTGCATTGCTGCCTTAATGACTGCCCTGCTCAAAGGGCACTGACCAGGAGTAAGAGCAGTTACAAACAATCCCACAGTGCACAGCAGGCACTGTTACATGCTCTGTGTGTGACTGTAAATCCCTTTCAAGTTCAGTAAGCAGTGGCACTGCTTCCACACGCTTTTTGAACGAACTGTTTGATTCTATGCTCTGTCTTCCATTATTTTCCTCACATTCTTAGCACGCTGTTTAAATTACTTAACGTTTCAGCTATACCTTAAATAGCTGAGATGGTGAGATGTGGCAGAATTCCACGCAGGTCACAGGAGGAGAAAGCTAAACAGAGCAGCCTGGAAGATTTGTATAAAGCAGCAGAACTTCATGTTTGCTGCATTTGAGCCCCATACAGGCTTCTTAAATTTATTTTGTCACCAAATGACTTGGAGCTGTGTGTGTATCTTCTGTCCTTGCCTTGTTTCTCCTGCTGCCTTCCTGATTTCCAGAAAAGACACTGACGTCTTTGTACAGGAGTTATTTCCTCTGCTGGGTTTTTATGTGTTGTCTGTAGTGATATGCTGTCCTCACAGTGATAGAAAAAGATACCATGTAAGATAATCTGGCCTTTTTTCGTGTTAGGAAATCGGTGTTTAAAAGACTGTAAAATAAGGTATATTGTTGGAAAAAAAAAAAAAAAAAAGATTACATAATGAGTGGCAATGTTCAGAGGGTCCAGTCAAGGGTTGGGTCTTACAGTGGTGTTTGCATCTGAAAAGATGTCTCTTTCTTGTGAATTTGGACAGCAAAGCCACAAAGTGTATTTTTTTCTTCTGTTTCCTTTTTTTCCTCTATATTCAGGATTGGGTCATCAATGGGCCACCCACGGTCTTTTGGCTGTCAGGATTCTACTTCACTCAGTCTTTTCTGACAGGTGTTTTACAAAACTATGCCAGAAAATACACCATCCCAATTGACCATATCGGATTTGAGTTTGAGGTAAGAACGTGTGGAGGAATTTTGCTTTACTTGAACAGTTTGAAAGATGTTCTGGGGCAGCAGGGAATGGAGTTTTCAAATGAAATTTTACTGGAAGCAGTAATTTCAGACTATCACTTACAGAATTTAGTGTACTTCAAATAAAAATAAAATAAAGCAAATGGTTTCATCATTCCAGGTAATGAAACAGGAGAACACAATGGAGAAAACGCCAGAAGATGGGGCTTACGTGAAAGGCCTTTTTTTGGAAGGTGCTCGATGGGATCGAGAATCGTCGGTGATTGGGGAATCACTTCCAAAAATCCTGTATGATCCCTTGCCCATAATTTGGCTGAAACCTGGAGAAAGTTCCAGATTTCTTCATATGAATATCTATTCATGCCCTGTGTACAAGACAAGCGCAAGAAGAGGCGTCTTATCCACTACCGGCCACTCAACCAACTACGTTCTCTCTGTCGAACTCCCTTCAGACAGGCCCCAGAAGCACTGGATAAATCGAGGTGTGGCAGCGCTGTGCCAGCTCGATGACTGAGGCAAAGCAAGTCGATGCATTCTTCATTTGTAATTAAAAGATACTCTTTGCTCCCCAATGGCTCTTTGTGTTGTTGGTTTTTTTTAATTTGTTATTATTTATTTGTTTGTTTATTTTTAAATACCACTTGCTCCTGCTGGCTTTAAAACAGTCCCAAATTTCCTACATTTCCTTGGCCGTTCTCACCCCCTACACAAAAGTGAGTAAAATTCATAGAATCACTGAACCACCGAGGCTGCAAAAGACCTTTGAGACCATGCAGTCCAACCATCCACCTGCCACCACTCTTTCCCACTGAACCATGTTGCTCAGTACAACGCCCCTGACGCAACCTGAGGCCATTCCTCCTTGATCTGTTATCACCTTGCTGCTACCATTGGGCCTTTTTGTTTGTTTGTTTATCCCCAAATAAAACTGGGCTCAGAGAATTTTGCTGCTGATTTTAATGAGAATCTAATCCACAACTCTTGCAAAGAGGACTTTCTGGATTTGCCTACAACTTGCGTCCCAGAACTATGTAGATTGAGGAGCAAGCACATGAGAACAGTCTGTTCTCAGCATGTAAAACTAATCTTCCACTAGAATGAACTGCCAGAACTGTTCTGTAAAACAATAATAACTGATACTCCTTGGACATGTGCTTCAGAATTTCCGTGGAAGAATTCTAGACAGCACATGCACCAGGAGCCTGCCATTTCCAGGAGCTTGACTCCTCATTTTGTAACATTTTAATTTCAGTTTTAATGACATAGATATCCCAGGTGCCTGATCAATTGAGCTAAGTTTCCTCTCTCCTACAGTTTGTTGTACCTCATCTGGCCCTCTTGCATGTCAGACTAATAATCATCATTTTGTACTAAAGATGGATTCTTAGACTTTTGATATACACAATACACAGGAAGCACAGAGATCAAAGCAAACATTTAAAAAAAAAAAAAAAAAGAAACCACTGCATCCACTAATTTGGGGTCATATCTTTTTTTTTCATAGAATCATGGAATCACAGAGTCATTAAGGTTGGGAAAGACCACTAAGATGATCTAGTCCAGCCATCTGCCCAGCCCTGCCTTCGGCCCCTACAGCTCAAACAGAACTGGCTGTGTGTCAGAGTGACTGCGCAGACACCACAGGGACAACCTTTCTTGAGAAGAGAATTAGGTTTCAGAAGATCTATAAGTAAGTTAAGATTAATTAAAAATGGTCATCAAAAACCATAGTCTTTTCTTAGTTTTCATGAAATGAACGGGGGTGGTTTCTACTTCAAATATCATAAAAATTAGCTGAAATACAGTACATACTTTTTTTAAAACAGCAGTCATTACTATGTTTTTGAACAGCTGGATCTGATTGCAATTATCAGATCAATCTCTGAGATTACTAATGAGGCCAGTGTGACATCAGAGAGGACAGACACGTTGGCTCTGGGCACAGCCTGACTGCTCAGCGCGGGGCTGGCCGCCGGTTGGACCAGTCCCTGAGCAGCAGTGCTGTCACTGCTCTGGGAAGGAGCTCTCCATCTGATCTTGAGCTTACATGGCTCAGTGACTCACTTTGTGCTCTTAACACTGAAAAAAAAAACAACCTTAGAACTGGAGGACTGAGTTTCTCCAGGTTTAGAACATATTTAAAGATGTAAATGAAGGCTTCACAGAGATGACCCAAACATCTAGAGTAGAGGGAATTCTTCAGAAGAGCCCTTTCACTATGTTCCCCTTTGCCAGGACATGAGCAGCCGAGCTGCTTTACTTGATTACTGATGTCTGGAAGAA